>NW_028301712.1:83960205-84270256 GCF_037042655.1 Diuraphis noxia
CCACTGTTTATACTCTTCATCTAAAATATTAAGTACAGTGAAACCTCCTTTAACGGACGCCTCTCAATAGCGGACACCTCCAAATAACGGACGGAATTTTGGGAACGGTGAAATGTGTACTCACTGTATTTCCCCTCTTAATAGCAGACACCTCCAAATAGCGGACGACATTTAAGCGACCGAGAGTGTCCGGTATTTAAAGGTTTCACTGTATAACATTATAATGTTGACTGATTTTTTATAAATCATTATTTATCATTGTGGTATTAATTAATACTGTTAAGCACATTTAAAACGTTGAATAGTCAATATTATACATTAGGTAATTATGATAAAGTACATTATTTACATTAAAATTAATGTATTCTAAAATTAAAAGGCCAGATTAAAAATTTAAAAAAATTACTTTCCAAGTTACGTACTAGTTACGTTACTAATTAGTACGTTACAATATACACTAATATACAAGTTAGTCTATAAATGGTAAACAATTTAAAAAAAAAATTTTAAATCTACAAAGTACTAGAATATATAATTTTTGGACGCATCAAGTCTCTAGAGTCAGGTTATGGATCACTTTTTCAACTCAGAAAAGTACCTACTAAAAAATACATAATACATACTAACAAGTTTTAAAATATGCCAAACGTATTTCGCTATGTCACCGTACATGGGATTTTTAACCGCTATAGAAAGAATAATGAACATTTTAAACATTTTAATACAATAGGAAAACGTATTTCGGTACATTACAATATACAATCTATGTTTTTAATACAAAATCAAATTGTTTAAATCGATCGACCATGAAAAAAATCAAATGTCTACTCATATTTTAAAGGAATATTCAAATATTGTTAGGCGTAGTATTCATCTATTGTTTTTTTTTTTTTTTTTTTTTAATTCATTTCGGTAAATTAATTTATATTTTTAATTAAAATGACTGTTCTAGCATCATTTTTGTAAAATGACATTTTATAAACTGAAATTGAAAATATAATGAGATCACAAACGCTGTCATTATATTTTTTACGATGATATGGAAATGTATTTAATTGTAGAACTATAAATTATTATGAATTTATTGAAAACAATTTTAAATAAAATAAAAACCCAGTCTATAAAATACATAATATACTTACATATTATATACGTATAATTATTAGGTAATGTATTTGGCAAATGCAAATTTCGAGTATAACGTGTCATCACTGTTAATGTTGAACGTTGATTATAGTACTCATTTCATCATGTACATTTTCCTTTTATAGCTAATACTATGGCCGTCATCAATCGGCTAGTCATACCAATTTGTTATTCTCTCAGAAAAAGTCAAATTTTTAGATGAGTCATATTTTTTACGAACTTGCATATTATTAATACTTATAATCCACTCAGTTTAACATACTAGTATATTCTATATAACATTTATCATTAATTCAGTATTTATTTCCAATTTGTATGTACAAACCCCATTATTTTACAATAACGGCGTAATGTATAGGCAAAAGAGGTACATGCCTACGTAGAAACTAAGTAAACGATAATTTATTTATGTGCAATTTCTGTTGTCCATCTATTCTTATATTATAAATTTTTTATTTATTATAGTTCTTAGACATAAAATAAAATTTATAAATGCAATGTTTTCGACAAAAATTAATTAAATCTACCATGTTACTAAAAGTAAATAAATTTGTTTAGTAGTAATATAAATATATCATAAAATATACTTAGGAACATAGTCTGATAGACCGTTATTATTCAAATTCATATTTCGTATTTATCATTCAATTCAAATTTACCAAATTTATTACTGTGACTTATTCAATGATATGAACCACTTGAATGTCGACGACACCTAATGTAGAACAAAGTGGTAACTTATTTCCACTCTTGTTTTAGTTTTAGAATATCTGAATGTTAAATAGTACTCAAGTAGTTTTCATCGTATCAAGTTAAAAGCCTATCAAACAAATGTAACAAAATATAAACCATCAACAGATTATTATTTTTCGTTGATATTATGAAAATATGAAGTACAAAATTTTGGTTTAAAAATAAATGAACCAAATTGATTCAAAACCAAAAGGTTATGTGAAATATTAAAGAAGTTTCTAAAATCACTCAAATCTAGATATTTTTAAAAATAGTGGTTTAAGTTAGAAAATGCCACCACATACATATACATGCGCAAAATGGAAAAATGTAAGTAAATATTTAAAACCACAGTTTGTATATCATAGAAACGGGTATTTTTATTATTTTATTGTTATTTGCATATTTCCCCCCACTATAAATAACAATTACTATATTTATATTTAAGTACAACAATTGTTACTCATAATATATATGTTATAATATTGCAGGGTATTATATATTTTAATATCGAAATGAAACAACTTATTTATTTATACAACTAGATCAATTAAAACTACCACTTCGGACGTTGCCTATTAAACAAGATAGAAAAAAATTGACAAGTTTCAGAATGTGGGAATTATTGTAGAATTTCTCTCTCTCTCTCTATTATTTTATTGTAATTTTAATAGCAATCACGATCGAATTTTATGGGAAATTAATTTTCAAGAATTCATATTATGTTAATATTATATATTTATAAAGATTGTCTGCAACGTTTCCGCAAAAACTATACCGGATGTGGCTACATAAATAAGTACGTCGTGTAATTTCCCCAATAATTAACGTATATTATATTATACATGTTTTTTTTAATTCACAAAAAAATAAAATGTAATTTTATATTTAGAATTAGATCACATTTAAATTACTACCGTCAAACACATTTTGCATTGACTTAATACGTCGTGTTGGCAGCGTAATAACTTAGTTTCCAGAAATATCTTTAAAAAAATTCCATAAATAATATTATAAAAACGCTCAATATATCTTATAAAATCGAAATAAATCGAATTCAGATAATAATATTATCTTTCGAGAACACAAGACTGTGAGAATGAGAATCGCAACGACCAACGTTCTCGTCCGCACTGCAGTCACTATACACCATTATACGTTCACCGCGGTGCGCAGTGGCAGTAAACAAATCGTTTTTAACAGAGAAAAGCAAAAGACTATAATAATAATAATAATAATAATAATAATAATAATAATACGAAAGAATATCGTTCTGAATTCAATTCATCTATTCCAACAATGACCGGAAATCCGTGATCTTTAACCGTCGTTGTCACGTGTCGGCCCCCTATTATGTCCGCATACCTTCATCTCCACGTACATAATATACACGCTCGTATTATTCAATGCATTATAGGTAGGTAGTATTATATATATTCACCTACAAACATATAATAATATGTCCACACGACGTCGTCGATCTCTACCACCGTTCAGTGTTCCGCAGACCCTCGTTCAGACCCGGAAATAGGTATGCTAATCGGGCGCGTTTTCCGCGTGACAATAAAATTAACTATATATATACGCACGTCCTCGAAAATATGCAGCGCTCCCTTTTCAAAGTTTGATTTCACTTTTATTATTGCTATCCACAAACGGTTGGTTGTCAACACCAGAGAGTTAACGAATAAACGCACAGCCATAATATACAATGTGCGTGTGTATACAATATTATGTATATACATGTTAAATAATATATATACTTGAACGCATAGCGTGCCGATTATGGAGAAAATCGCGTACTAACACGAATTGAGAGAAGACAATAAATATCGATGCGATGTATACTATATACATTATGTGTACGAAGTGAGAGAGAGAGAGAGAAAAAAAGGGTGTGTGTGTGTGTGTGTGGGCACCAATTAAACGACTTTAGAGGTCGACACGTTTGCCACCGTTGAAGTTATTCGCATTAAAACGTTAGTTTGCGTAAATTTATTTCACCCGTCTCTTACAATACGCATATATGTACATATTTTATAGGTTATCGTAAAGTAAAGTGTACAATACAAACAATAAGCTCTCGATCCAAATGATTTTAGGTTTATACAAAGCTTGACTTACAGACAATGACACCCGTTCGTCGAAACACTATAACTAAAATAAATAAGGGATCAAGTCAACTTCCACATAAAATATGCAATTAAATTGTGTATTTTTTAGAACAAAATTGACCTTTTATGACTAAATATGCATAGTAGTTATTCGAGAAAAAAATATTTATTTTTTATTTATTTAAACCGTTTGTGTCATTCGACTTTGTATGTTTTTGTTGTTTTTATTCTTATTTTTGATTCGCTTATTTTTTCCTTTAACTGCTTCGCTTTGATACTATACTTTCTAAATGAGTTAAACATTGTATTGTGTACTATAATTTAAGTTTAAACTGATTAGTAATCATGGATAAAAAAAATGAAACAATATCATTACAATTTAATTTTGTATAAAAACTTTATTTTCAATGCTGCATCCATTTTGTAACAAAATAATTTCATTATATTTTGGAAATGATTCTTTTGAACAAAATAGTGCAATTTTGTTTTATATATTTTTTATCTGAGTTTTCTTTATAAACTGGAAATAAAATAATTTTAAATCTAGGTACTACATAACTAATTACCGACATAAATAGTACTTCCAATGATTAAAATTTATCACATTTACAGTACCTTACAATATCTTACCTTATAATACTTAACATAAACTGAGTACTACATAAAAATTATTTAAACATACAATTTATTTATGAATAACATTGATGTAAAATTCTATTTAGTAACAACCAAAATTGTTATATTTTAAATATAAAATATTAACACTTGGTAAATAAAAATATACCCTCGATAACCATCATATTATACTACTATCATTGTATGACTTAAGTTGTTACGATTTTTATATCACATTAAATAAGAACACTACGACACTAGAATTAGCTATATGTATTCAGGCTATTCAGAGAACATATTGGGAGTTTTGATGCTTTAGGTAGAGCTCAGAACATCTAATTGTTTATTTCTCCTCCCACTAGAATAAAATGTCAATAGCAATTTCTTGGACACAAAAAGTATCTAAAAACTTACAAAACCTACAATATTTGATACGTTATAATATGTCTAAACTTCAGCAAGTTATTTTTTGTAAGTGAGTGTCCAATTAAGGAACATAAGAAGTAATAACAAGTGCATTGTTAAAACTAAAACTGTCGATAGACAATTGTCTAAAACTTGCAGCACACTTCGTTTTATTCTTTTACCATTCATTTTAATATTCTATTTGTTTACAATACAAGAAAATTGTGAAATTAATACAATCAAAGTCTGAAATAATAAATACGAAATCTACATCGATTGCCATAAAAAAACAGCCAAGTACTTTCTATGCTATACTGTCGAAACCATATTGAAACTATAAAAACCTAGGATGCTTGACAATCTCTTTGAAGCCCTCAGCCCAATTGCACATGACACCAATAAAATCATCACATTTCTAAAACTTATTTATAGGTACAAATGAATTGAAAGAAAAACCCATTGAATTTATTTATATTATGTAGCTAATATGTAGTTTGATGTAAGCTAATAACCTAACTGAAAATAAGATTTAAGAATAATATTAAAATAATTCACTCAATTAGAAATATCGTTTTTTGATTTATCAAGACTAAAACAAAACGAATAAAATGTAAAATAACTAAATAGCAACTAGTAATAGCTTAAATAAATACATACATTCAAAAAAAAATTTTGTTTTTCACTAAAATAGCAGAATCAGGCTGGCTGCCATATTAATCATGATTATAATTTATAGATTACATAAAACAAATGAATATCATGTGTGAAGAAATCAATAATATTTTACTAAACATATGATAACAAAAATGAAATTATATTTAATTATAAATAATATAATTTTGACTTTTCCATTCAATTGCAATATGAAAAAAATGCCTTTTTCTTTTGATGGAGAGATGGCTCAATACTACCCACCCATTAATCCATAAAATATTTTCTTCTCAGGTCAATGGTATCAACCCGTCAAAATACACCAATGATATTATTATTTTATATTTTGTAACAAATGTATAAATATTAATACTTAAATATGTATATCGACTCTTCGCCTTTGTGAACAGTGTACGTGTAACGTAATAACATTTTCAAATTAAAGACTCCCGCAATCCCCTTTAAGCCTTTGAGTGATTTAATTACAAATTATAATATACAAATTTAATAGAATCTGTTGTATTATCAGTGACACCGAATATATGTTAAAGTTGGGCCATTGCCCGGCATATTTTGAAAATTTAGGATAGGACCTAACCTAACCGCTTCATATTGATCATGTTCCTCTCCACGGTATGCCAATTTTGCCGATATTAAAATATTGGGCCTCTAAAAATATTTTTCGCCATATTAGATTTTTAGAGGATATCGGCGCCACTTTCATTATCTCTCATAGTTCAAAGCCAGAATGTACAAGTATAATATCTGAAACGTCTTAAAATATATGCCACGCTAAACTGATTTTATTATAAGGATCTCATTCGCCCCATATTTGAATGAAGATTCGCATCAAAAGGAACAAATTAATACTTGTGGCCCTTATTTTATATAATCCATCCCGTATAATATACTTTATTAAAAATTGTTTCAAAAATAAATTTTATTTTCCTATCATTTAGAATTTTTAAATTTAAATGATGATTGATGTAGTATTGTGTTTATTTAAAATTTAGAAAAATGAAATGTTATATCGAGGAAAAAGGCGTACTTTCAGTTTCCAAATATTTACTAAGAATTCGTAAAATAAAAATTCAATATTTCAATATTTTTCTACGTTCAAAAACACTGTTACCGTTCTACTTATTTTGAGGGACTATTTCCTCACCTTCTCGTATGATTTAGCGGATGCTTAGAATATTGGTACAATCCATAGAATTTATAACAAAACAAATCAAAAACGCGGAATACTGGTTTAAATCTGTATTTAAAAAAATATATATATATTTTTGATCTCTATTTTGAAACTACGACTTATATGTATATTATACACATATCATACACATAACATGTTTATTACAAAGTATACACAATATATTCTAGCCGTATAAATTAGCATGAAATGCAAATATTTAGAATTCGATAATACAATCATATTTAATGAAGTGTATGAATATATCGTTTTTAATTTTTTTGTTGAACTCCACAACTCATCATTGTATCGACGTATTTTTAATCCGGTCATGGATTTATATTAATACTTGGTGTAAATAGCCATACAGTACGAGATCTCGCATTCTGGTATTATATTTGTGTGTACAACTTTATACATTATTGATTTGTACAATCGTGTATTTTTATTGCATTTAGTGTATAGATATATTTCAACTTTTTTTATGATTGTTGTAAAAAAAAAAAAGGTAATTGGTTGGAGAAATACAAACCCCCTTTGAGATCTCTATCGCAAGTATACCGTAGTATATACTTATACAAAGGCTTTACACTCCTATGAGGAAATAATATTTCCGTTAGATTTATGGGCTTAGTCGCAGATATACTGTAGAAACATTGGCTATTGATAATTTATGTTTCATTGTAATTCAAATACAATAAACGTAATACTGCAATAAAAAAATAATGTAACAAAAATTATTTTATAAGTCATCAGAGGTAAAAACAAAATCCAATAATATTTTAGTATTATATAATAACAAAATCGTATTAGTATAAAATATTTTAGAAAAAGAAACAAACAATTATCTTCAATATATATACATGTTACGATTTTTTCAAACATTCGAAAATAAAATATAATTTCAAACACTAATTCGAATAAAACATTTCGTAGCCGTTTCCGCGATGTTGAACCGTCAACAGTTATTATATTGTCGTTGTCACGAAATTACGACGTATTTATTCTTATTTATATAATATACATATAATGTGAGTGGTTTGTGTGTGTCTGTATAAAGGGAAGAAAAGTTTTTATTTTCATAAGTTTTTGCGTGTCGAATGAAACCACGGTGGACCAACTGAAACGAAAGTTTGAAGCACGGTATGTAATAAAAATATTTTTAAAATCTCGTACATTTGGACGCGCACAGAAAACATATTATATTAAATGTAAAAAGAAAATAATATTTAATAACGCGTTTTAATAAGAATATTTGTTTTTGTTTTCGCAAATATATTATTATAAATTTAGTGATATTTTAGTCAGAAAATACATAAATATACATTAGTATAAGAAATGATGTAATAATAATTACATTAATATAATTTACATACATTGAATTTACTTAATTTTAGAGTATGTGGTTATAATAGCATAGCGTATCGCGTATGTAGACTTGAGAAAAAAAAACAAAATAAAAGTTATAATAAATTATTCTTCGGTTAGTCACGTCACAATATACGCATATTTCAGTATATTATATTCATGTTATTATGAAACTGTTTGATATATGTATTATGTATTAAAATATATATTTTATATAAGTTTAATATATACACCTTTTTTAATATAAAAAAATAGGTATCATAGTGAAATCGTAGATGGGTCACAAAGATGAAATCTATGTTAATGTATAAGCGTATAACTACCTATACGTATAATATTATATAATGACGTATTAATTATTGTATAATATGCGAAAATAAGGTTTCAAAATATATCTTAAAAAGATTTTTAGAAAGAAAAACATCAACCGACACAATAAAGAATATATAGGTGAAATATCGAACTTCATTATTAAAGTATCGATAACAGTATTCGAGAGTTCCATATACGCAAAACTCTTGTCGTATTGTATTACTTAAATATTGAGTCTCGGATCCCCGAAGTAAAATCAATATAGAAGTATATTTTACTTTCTAAGGCTCAAGGTCTGTTATACCTACTTATGTGGTTAAAAAATTATTTTTAATGAATAAAATTCCAATGTGTATATATTTTGTGCCAATAAATGGAGAAGCGAAATACAAAATTATTAGTCAACAATTATACACGATATAGAGGAAAATAATAAACATGGTTACACCTATTTGCGGACAGTTGTTCTAACATGTTAATTCGTCGTTTGAACAAGATTTATTTCGATTTTTTTTCTCACAAATCTACGGATTTTTATGAAAGATTGTATTAATATTTTTGATTTACAGTTGTTGTCAGGCGCGTAGCTAGAAATTTCTAAGGGGGGGGGGGTGTTATTCAAAATTAACGATAAAAATTATAAACACAAAATTGATAACTTTACGTAGGTATACGATAGTTCGTCTTGATAATCAAATAATCAATAAAGAAGTTGTAAACGTTTTCTTACACGCTGCAGCATAAAAAGATATACATATTAAATCTTGCATGAAACGAGTAATCGATAAAACGTCACAGAACGGTCTAAAATAGTAATTAATGCCAGATCCCGGCTTTAGTGCTTTACATTATTGTTATCGTAATATAAACTAATATACTTCATTTTGATAAATAAGTGTAAATCACGATTTAAGATAATTCGTGCTTATGATGCATCTTTATCTTGATAAAAAATTATTAAGTATACCACAGCTTAGGGGGGGAGGGGGTGTTATTACACCTGTAACACCCCCCTAGCTACACGCCTGGTTGTTGTTGTTTTTTTAGCCATGAAAAGGAGTATTTAGGTACTTACAGTAAAAGGTTACATTAATAAGCAACAATACTTTCTTTAACCATCTTATTATTATGAGTTAAGACTAATCGTAAACATATAAGACTTCTATTTTATTTACTCAGGAATTGACCACAAACAAATCAAACCAATAATGTGTTGCTCTAAATATAAAGTTTTTATTTATTATTATTTTACATATTATTTATATTATATACAGAACTTACCTAAATATAAAGAAACGACAATAAATGTTTGTTATTCAATTAAATGTCAATTCCTAAACTACTATATTATAACTAGTAACTACTAACTAGATATTACATATTTCATAATATTATTACATCTTAATATCTTATTACAAATTACAATTAATTTATTTTATCATATCTTGCTTATCATTATTATTGTTATCACTAATCACCTTATAACCTGCACACTAACCGTGCAGAGCGCGGTTAAATACAATTTAAAGAATTATAATATATTCTTTACAAACATATAAATAATTTACTCCCATACAAAACAAACTTAAAACGCTTAGTCGATTGGTAGGTGTTATTATGTGATAATTTAATCATAAAGTATATAAATAAATCACGATCGATATATTATGATATATAATACACATTTTCATACTTGAAAATAACCCCCCGAGGCCCCGAGTTTGATTTGTCTGCACTCCGTTCCAAAAGAGCATATATACCAGGCGGTGACCAATTATCATCCGGCGATGTGCATTTCCCACATAACGATATATTATGTAGACGCCATGACGTCATAATAGTGACCGGTCGAAGGAGACTGCGCTCAACTGGTATATTGTCTTTAACGGAGTAACATTTGTACGATGATACTTTTGGGAACACGAAAAATGTTTGTTCAAATCGATATGCACATAATAGCAGACGTTGTAAATCATACTTTTGCCACCTTTTATTGTACTGTAATTCCAACGAGCTTACATTCGATTGTCCTCCATCGAGAGGTTTCACCGACACGTCGCAGGGACCTGGCCCACGATTGAACGTTTAAGCAACGAAAATTCCCAGATATTATACGACCTCATCACAATATAATCTGTAGAATATTAAATGTGTTTTTTCAATAATAAATATTTTTATTATTATGTATTATGCACGCGTAAGACTCGCTACATTTTAAAATGTTTTTTTTTTTGTATACAACGTCGCACAGTATCTCTAATTCGAATGACCTCACTGTTGTATACATTAACTGCATCTAAAATATGAGGATTCTTTCATCGGACCCTTCTCTTTCCAACATTTCTCCACTCCTCTATAGATTGCACGTACCAAACACGTACCTACCGCACCCTGTGCTCACACACACGCTCGCACGCACGCACGCACATATATATATATACACACATGACTATAAACTCTGTCCAATAAAAATAACGCTATTATAAAATGGATCTCTCACGTATTGGGTATACTCGCATCGCATGTGTACGAATATATATTCACGTCACCCTTCTTTTCAAACCCTTTAACCTTGCTCATATTATATTTTATATACGTCCATATACATATACTTGTATATGCGTTATATATTTTATATACATCAGCTATATATATATGTGCATGTATGTACACAACCGAAAAAATATAATATAATATCGGTCGAATATATTCGACACTTGGGGTGGTTTTTTTTCTTTAGCGTGTGGTAAATCGTGTTTTTCGTCGATCTGGGGACGGATAGGATAGCCTTTCCCACACCTACGACCAACAATATTTTGCCTACACCCGCACTTGCAATTCACCTAGCTGTATACCGTTACTCTATACACACGCACAGCTATTTCACCACTGCCAGTTGACCATCGACGAAAGGGTGGTGCTAGGAGGCTGCTAAAGGCTGCAGATATATTATACCTATATAGTAAAAATATAACGATATCATTGACCCCCGCCGAACTTTTGTATCACCGTTTGGTTTTACGGCCTATAAATAATACAAAAACTGCTAATAAGTTTCGACGTATATATATATAAAATATATATATTCATATATATATTAATACACATATACAATAATAATATTGTATATACGGCGTGTTTCGGAAATCTCGGCAAATGGTGTTTATGGCGGTCGTAAATCTTAAGTGAATAATGAATATGTGTTATTAAAATATCGATCGCCGCAGTATTCGATAACAGCCGAATATTATCTATTTAATTGGAAGTTATACGGTTTACTAGTATAAAATAAAATATTGCATTAGTAAAAATGTGAAACGAACGAAAATATTATAACAACGCAAAACATTATACTGCTTTATGCAGTTTATATATGATATATATATATTATTATTATTATATTTTTTCACAAAACCGATTGTAAAATTAAATGTCTTTAATAATATCATGTCTTGATAAGTTAATAAATATTAAATACTTTATTCATTATTGTAATAACATTGATAATATGCATAACTTAGTATGATAATACGAGTATATATTCAACGAAATGCAAATCATTCGAGTATGAATATTATAGTAGTTATTATTAAAATTATATTATATTAATAATTAAACAATCATTTTGTGGCAATAGAGCAGTGTTTGTTCAAACATAACTTAACGAGTACATATGCAAACATCTCACACTGGAGGAATATTATGATTTTTAAAGTTCAACTTGATTTATAATTGTGATGTATATTATAGTTTGCAATTGAAATAAATGAGTTTACACGTTCATAATATTTGTAATGTAACAACTGGTACATTATTGAAATATTTTAATCGATACACAGCGTTTGTAATATTCACAAAATTAATATTTAAAAACAAAAGATATAGCCAACAGAACAAAGTCTTGTATATTTAAGTCAATTAAAAAATAAATATAAATTTACTCTCTTGTAAATTAATGAAAATAACTTTTTAAAAACAAAATATAAACTAATACATAATGTTTATAATTTTAATTGACACTGATAACTACTCGATTAAACTGATTTTAATCTTCATTTATACATTTTATAAGTAAAAAAGTAGGGATTTAATAAAAAAAAACTAGCCTAACTCATTAAAAGCATATAAAATTTCATTAAAAAAAAAATAATAATTAATAATTTTTCACCTAATATATAAATAAGCAAATATAATAATGATAAATATAAGATGCCTTATAAATATAAGCATAACATGTTTAAAAAAGTATCTTTAGGGAATCATATCCTATTGTAATATTATTGCCGTTAACTAAAAATCAGTTTTTAAAAACATTTTATATAAAATATAATCTTATAAGTTATAAGTACCTTGTATCTACTTCTTAGTAAATAACAATATGTCTTTAAAATATCAAGATTATAAAGACTTAAATAATATATTAGATTATATTGCAGTTTTACTTTTGTCGAAATAATATAAATTAAATAAACAAAACCACTATACACAGTTACTTTTTTTGACAAAGATATAACAATAATATTTACGAATTGAAAATATTTTTTTTTTTAAATAACTTTAGTATTATTAGTAGTTATGGTTTTATTACGTATAATAGTCTATTCTATTATCAATGCTAGAAATATCAAAATCAGGATAAATATGATTAATTGTAAACTATAATAGCAGCTAGGTTCCTAGGTGTCCAATTCATTATGTGAGATCATAAACGATTATTTCATTTATATTTAAATTAATTCGATGTTTTTTTTTTTGTTCATAGTTACTAAACTAAACGTTTTTAACATAGCTTGGTTTTATTCGGATCGGTCACCAAAATCTACTATGTAGCTTTTTTCATACCTTTAAAGTTTTAATATGCACTCTTATTAAGTTCATAGAACAACAAAAAGCTTCAACTTTGTATCAGCCAAAATAAACAGCACAAAATAACGATTTTGAATTTGTTTTCATTAAACATATACAATTGTGCAACATTAATATATTAAACTTTTGTTTTTATGATTTTGTAGAATTAAATAGTTCTCTATATATTTAACGTGTGATACATTTACCAATAAAATTCAGTGATACTCTGAATGAATTTATAGCAACGTAGTGGACATTTCCTTTGATTAAATAATTACAGTTTGAACATGATATCAAATAAATTCCATGAACTTAATGTAGATATTAATTTTAAATTAATTTATATTTTAATGTTATTTGGTTGAAATTTAATCGCAGACAAAAATTAATTTAATTTTCCTATGAGAATTGTTTTCATGTGCTTAATATAATATATAACTATCGCAGAATTTAGTTGGTATGTCACGTCACCACTTAATATAGCTTTGATTCAAAAAAATGATTTACTGTCGTAAATTAAACTACATTGAATTCTCATATAATTTATTATTAATAGCACAATTAATTCGTTCTTATAATATTTATATAGTTGATATGTGATATATTATGGTATAAATAAAATTATAAGCAAGTTATAATATAAACCACTAAAATTCTTAGAAACTTGAAAGAAAGTTTCAATTATATACTCGTACATAGGTAAGTGATATTTTAAAATATTAAGCTTTTTTTTTTGTAAAAAGTACTTTACAATAGTTTTAATTGTGTCATATAAATGTCAACTTGTAGATTATATTCTTTCTCGGAACAAATCATTCAATTTCTAAATTATGTCACCTATACCTATATAGTTAATAGATATTTCTCAATTAAATCCTTTTTAACACATTTTTTAAAATAATGATCCTTACGTATTGTCTCATAGTGTTTAATAAAATACCTATGTACTGCGTACTAAATGAGCAGTCTCGTTTGCTGTTCTACCCAATCTGCCTCTGATATACCATACAAGGGATGTGTAAACGACAACAATGAGTTACAAAGTTGTGTACCCGTATTTAATGAATCAAAAGCTAAATAATTAATTTCTAATACAGTCACTAATGTAATTGTTGTGTAGAATTTCACTATTATTTATTTATGAATATATAATTCTAAGCATAGGATTTTATATGTTCGAAGCTAAGTACAAAGGATTTTCACATTGAACTTAAAAAAAAATTAACTGCTTTTTTTCTATGTGCTTTCAAGTGTTCGACAATAAAACATGACCATCTACAAATGTATGAGTTGAAAAAAAAACATTAATTATGACATTAAGCTTAAATACAATAGTCCGAAGGAAAAGTACTGTACTCGAGTTTTATGTTTCCTTTAATTCTTATAATTTTTTTTTCTTTTACGGTGACGGTTTAACCCACTGCTAATTTTTTTCTCGCAGACACGTTTATTAATCAAACGAAAAGTATAAAAACAAAAAAAAAAGGAGAGAGAAATGTTCGGTCTCTGCCATGGTCCGTGGAAGTTAGCAACGTACACAGAAGTTGTGTGTCTCAGAAATACTCGTCTACCATTTGCCATTAAAAAAATATTCAAACTTATTCAAATCAAAATAAGTTACATGGCAGAAGAAAAAACTTCCCAAATGATTCAAAAGTTGTTTTATAATATAATATTACCTATTTTTTCCCCTTTAATCATAATAATAGTGTAAATAGTGTAACATTAATGTGGATAGACTAGTATAACGAATATGACTGTGGAAAAATAAAACCTTTCTCTTCACCACAATTTCAAAAACGATATATATATACCTATATTTGGTTTTGGTTGATCTAATATAACGTTTTGTGAAAACTCGAAATTCATTTTTTTTTTTTCATTTTAAAAATATGTGAAGTTTTTACATATTATTATTTCGAAAATGAATCGATAAAATTTGAATTCGAATTATTGATATAATGATATTCCAAAAATAACTCAGATTTCGTAATTCCATTTGCAGCTGTAGAATGACTTCACGAATCCATCGTTGTTACGATGAGGTAATCCATTTTACATTTATCGTTTTTGTTGTTGTTCACGATTTTGGTGACAACAGTAAGAAATACATCGTCAACCCCTCAAATAAAATTATTATAAATTATACAGACGTTTCTAAAGACCATTGCATTATTCATGGTTGTGCTGTAAATTTAAAAATCAATATGTCCTTTGATGTCACACAGCCGTGCATTTCAATTGTCTCGAATCTATAATATATATTGTTTCCACAATATTTATTTTTTAGTCGTGTGAAAAAAATAACATTAAATAGTTTTTTTGTAGAATTTCATCATTGTATTGAGATAATTTATAATATATTATATTCAAAATACACGTACGTTCGATAATTATTTTCAAAATATAATAAACCGTTGTATAAGAGTAAAATTTTTTTAAATGTAGACACTAGGCACTATTTTTTTTGAAAAGTGTAAACATTTTTTGAAATATTTTTTATTTATAATTTTAAGTCATCTCGAAATAACATAATTTTACTATTTGTACAGATTTATTACAGTTTTTTTTTTTTTGAATAACTGTTTGCCTATATATTTGAATTTTATATAATATTCCGAAGCAGATAAAATTTATAAAAATTTCAATATGATATATGAAAATAAATCATTGTAAATATAAAATATAAATATTTAATAAATAAAATATATTTTATATATGTATTATACCAAATAAAAAAAAGGTACATTCAAACCTTCAGTCAGAATTTAAAATTAATTTTCAAATGAGCAGTTTATTTATTAGTTATAACTTATAACTTACCTACCAATAAAGTATTTACATTTTATATGAGTGGCACTAGAGCAAAGTGCCTTACAAAATCACATTATTTACTACTCCACTTATCGTTGATCATTGAGGCCTAAGGGTTATCACATATTTTAAAAAATCACCTTGTTTAATTGTATAATATAATTAGAGCTGAAGTTGAATGGAAAATGCATGCCATATATCGATAGCACGTGTGCATATCGTTCTGAATGCACACATTTAACATCACAATATTACGTATAACGATATATATCTATTAGTAAATATTACTCTGAGTACAATATACTCGACGCTCGTATAAAATGTGTTACCATGCACAATATTATTATTTCGAGGTACCTACCTATACCGCAGAACCATAAATATTAGCTCTACAACTTATTAGTCACCTCATAAATATAGGTCAATCGGGTAAAATGTATATATGCCAATTCGGTAACTATTCTGAATAATTTTCCATACGCATTATATGTGCGCTTTGCATTGCAAAAATACCACGTTAGTGGCAAACTGGCAATACATAATATTATGCGGACGGAGATGCCATAAGGTTTTTCAAATATAAATTAAACGATTTCTCGAATATTCGGCATTAAACAATTGCCAATAATAATACAGAAGAACTAAAAATATTTACGTTCGCTTAGGTGAACTTTAAAAAGTATTGTAATACAATAGTTATACCGCACATTCTATAATATTATAAAATCGATTGCTTACAATTATTTCCTTTGAATACGCAAGTCAAAGCAAAAGTTTTTATTTGTACTCGCTTATTTTCATTATATCGTTGGGCATACGCGGGATTGTTATTATTGGTTTTATTTTTATTAATATAACGATGTATTTGTTTACGACGATAACACGACAAATTGGTTTTGAGATAAAATACGAAAATCCAAAACGTACCTAACTCGTAATCATGAATATTATACGCATGAAATCGGATTGCGGTCTCATCCTACTGTGCACTCTCTACATGCCAACGCGTTTCGAAATTCAATAGTCGGCCATTTAAGGCTTATGAGAAAACAGAACAGAAGTACCACTTATTTCGAGGGAGAACATCTAGGGTATTTTGGACGTCACTAAATTTTATTGAACTGATTTAGCGATTGCGTCGACTGTCTCGGATAAGGGGATTTTAATGTTTTAACTCTATTTCGTTGATATCATCGTTATCGGTTCGACACGACGTGTTATATATAGCTGCCCAATGCGAATATATACTACGCATGTATTAATACGGAACGTCACGTCGATGATGATGATGATGGTGATGATGATGATGATGATGATGATGATGATGATGATGACGGTGACGATGATAATAATAATAATAATAATAATAATAATAAACTAAACGTGGTTGAGAAATAATTTTAAGTTTTATCTTTATTACAATAATGCGCCTTTTGATCGTCAATGGACTGTAAGACATTGTAATATTATATATGTAATGTATATACATGTGCGTATGAGTATGAGAAGGAATATCTTCTAAAATGATAAATTACTCGCTGTACACAAAATCGATAACAAATGACGAAACGGTTTTGACTTTTGACCGTTACAAAGTGGTAGGTATGTAAAAATGTACGGCCATATAATATATAATGTTTAGTTGGTACCTACCTACCTAGTACCTATCTATGGTTTTTTTTTGCGTACCTTTTCCGGTCAGTTTCTCCGCGGTGTTCCATTAACGTGCTCCGTGTACACGGTTTCCATTTTAATGACCTGTGGGAAATAGATACGGCACTGGTAATGTTCACGAGGAATGTTCGTGCTGTACAAGAAATACCTACAAATGCGTCTAGCTGTTATATTACATGTACTCCGCAGACGTCACAATAAGCCTGAGAAAATGTATTATCACAATATTTAGCCAATGCAGCTCTTAAAATTGTTCAACCTGTTATGCATTTCATCCGTCGGTACAGCGCGTCGGTTAGCAATAATATGTGTGGTGTTTGTTTTCAAGTTATTAGCTATATGTTTAAATTAAAACTCCATATAGCATACGTGGCATACGCAGGATTTTAGATTGGTTAAGATTTTACACGAGCAAATAATTTATATTATTTTTTGCTAAACAGTTTTTATGTTGTTAGTTATAACAAACTATAATTTATAATAAATTAACAATTTACTTTATATCTATTATAAATTACCAACAATTGATCGACTCTGTGTACTGAAATAGTGGTAAATAAGATTTTGTTTTTATAAAAATATGAAATTTTAAGGGGGATTCAGAGTGGTGAAATCTAAAAGCGCTAAAAAAAAATTGGGCTTTTGTACTTTGGTAGTGGGATAAAAGCGCAAAAATAAATTGTAAATCTAAAGTCATCTCCAATGACCAACATATAAACTTGGACCTTGTTTAAAGAAAAACAATTTCCAAATCGGAATACTTGATAACAGTTGGCTTCAAATTTCAAATTTAATTTTGAGGTTAGGTCATTATTATTATATTAGTTTAAATATATGCATTTATTTATTTATGATACTTGTATACTAATTTCAATATCACTGTAAATGCTTAATTAAATATTAATAATAACGACGATTTTAATGGAATACACATTTTTATAAAATTGATTTGCACTTGTATGTTATTTATTTTTGCGCTTTTGGATCATATTTTTCGCTTATAGGCTACAGCTCCCTAGAACCCTACTCCTACGTACTTCACTGACTCCATGTAAAGTAAAACAATAGGATATTAAGTAAGTTATATTTATATAATAGAACAAAAGTTAAATTAAATATTACTTCACTAATATCGGTGATAAAAATAATATGTTGAAATAAGTACGAGTCTTAATATAATATAATTTTAAGTGATGTATTTATAATATAACTGTGTGATTTTATTATTTGATAAACTCGAAAAAAAAACAATAAAATTGTGTTTCCATTAATAAAAGAGATTCTAATTTTTTCATATTTCATTACAACCAGTGTGCATGTGGTTGGCTAAATACATGAAGTCATATAGAATTCTATAGAAGTCTATACAATTGAAGATAATACAATGGTAGACAATTTAAAAGTGTAAAGCTTATCTTCTTAAAAGGAAAAATCAAAATACTAATTTATTTTAAACATACTTCTCATTTTTAATTAAAACGAATCTGTTATAAAATCTGTTGCAAATTATGTTGCCGAATAATTTCAAGACAACTAAGTGATAACTGATTATAAAAATAATTTTTCACTATAATTTACGGAACTAGATTTACATGGAAATAATATAGTATAATAGAAAAATTTGGTTTTTAACCAATATTATAGATTTTTAAAGACAGTCTCGTGGTGTGCAGCCTTTTTTTACATGAATCTCAAATATATTTATCCTAGTGAGATCATCTTTACAAACATTGTATACGACTATCACTATATTAATAATTATAAATATATTTTATAAACATCATAATATATAAGTATAATAATGTATTATTTTATGAAATCGTTAATTTTACTGAGAACAAAATACAATAATTGCAAACGTTATTAATAAGTATTTCATTATTATAAGATAAACAACATTTCTAAAACAACATATTATAATCAACTTATTAATTATCCATATATTATTATATCCAAATATTTTATTATTATTCTTATCAATATTAAGTAGGTTATAATAACGATCTTTGTTTTATGTAACCGTTTTGATACATTTTTAAATTACCATAATATTTTACACATTTTTATTTCATGCACATATTTGAATTTTTTATACTTATTCAAAATATTGTATACCAGTTTAGCCATATAATGTGTATAACTAATATTTCAAAAATGTATTTCATCTTTCAACGAATTAATACTCATACGAAATAAATGATTGCATTCTATCCAATAAAATATTTTGTGGTAACAATTAAAAAGTTTGCACTCAAAACAATATTATTTTCCCATGACCGTAGGGCTAGTACAAACTTTACGTGCTCAGTGTATCATTACAAGACTTTTTAAGTATCTCATATACTCAGCGAAGATCTTGACAGAATATTTTCAAGACAGGAAAGTTTTTATACGCTATTTTATTAATACAACTTTAGCCATAAAGAATGATTCTTAAACCCGAAACAATTTATGACGAGAAAACATATTGTTATCGTTGTTTTTTCTAGGCTATAGTATTGGTCATGTACATTTTACCGGTGAACGATAATAATATTTAAACTATACGATTTATTTCATTTTGAAACGAATACCATATTATGTTATAACTGAAATTCAGTGTTGAGACTTATCTAGATGAAAATCTGCTGGTCATCTATTTTTTTATCTTAGATGAAATCTTCAGTTATCTATACGAATTTATCTAGATAATTTTTATAATAGATATTTATAGTATGCTATAGCTATACATTTTTACATTTTGTATTCGAAAACCATAAATATGTAATTTAGTAGAAGATATTTAGTACTTTTAAATAGTATCAACAAAGCAATAATTACAAATTATAATAAAATATAATACCTAGGTTAATAGGTATCTTGATTGTCAGTATTCCATAATTCATTATTGACTATTTTATTATTTTTTTATTTTCCATTAATTATTTTAATATTATTTATTTTATTTTGTTAATAAACCAACAGACGACGACATCAGCCATATATATATATTTTATATATATTATATTATATTATTATCCGTGTACATTTTATTATAAATATCTATATTATACTTCATATTTTATATTTTAGAATCTGACCATCAAAACACTCTACAAATATACCGCGTGGCCAGTATTTGTCATAATGTTAACACTAATCTTATCATAATATTAAGTTTACATTATGTTGTTTTATTTTACCAAGAAATATTATCTAAGTACCTATAACCTACTGTTTAAGTATACTTAATAAATTTAAGTAAAATTATTAGTTTAAAAACATTATGGATTTTTTTTTAAATTTAAATAAATAAGCCTTTACGTCTATGGCCATTGGCATACAAGAAGTTTGAGGTTAATAATTTTTAAGGATTATAGAATTAATGATGCAAATAATATGTATATCATAGTTTTTAATTTTTAAAGGAGAATATCAATTACAGTGTAGAAAAATATTGATAGATCGTTATTCCGCATTTGTTCCAATGGCGTATTTAGAGACTCAGAGGTCAGATAGACCCAAACACCCCACTTGGACTGAGTAGTCATATACGCAAGGCTATTTATTTATATAGTATTTAATTTAGTGCCCCTTTGGAAGACTTGACCATGCCATTGTATAGTTTATGTCAGGTATAGAAAATGCAAAAAAATTCGTATCTATTTTTTATCTAGATAAAATTATATTTATCTATCACGTTTATCTAAATAAATTCCCCTCTCAATAATCTATTATCTTGATCTAGATAATATTTTTGTTATCTATTCTCAACACTGCCGAAATCCGATTTGTAACAATCACATTTAAATTTTTCTCCGGTTTTTCTATGTAAAACGAATTATGAAAATCTCACAGTATAGTAATAATACGGATATCCTAAATGCTAGAATGAATGTTGTTTACCTTCTATGGACGATTCAAACATTCAACAAATACAACAAGAGAAATCTTCAATAGCTACTATACTTGTAGGTGTACGTGAACAATACGTTTTCTATTGTCTTCTATATAAATATAATCATCGTTACTGGACGCGTATGTTCAATGAGGTCCTATTTGGCCATACAAACACATAAACACCAGCTAAAATGAAAAAAAACTTCAAATTTATCAGTGTCTTTCTACGACCCCCTTGACGCTCAAGAGAAATAATTAGGTTCACAACAATACCGTCTCTTTTTTCCATCTCACTGGTTTAAAACACAATTTAAAAACTTTCAGTCGGAATTACATACCTGTGAAAGAGACAAACTACCAAACGTACATCAAAATCAAAAATATTTTGTAACTTTTTCAAGATATTCATCTGTACCATTTAATTTAAAACTACAAATTAGGCAATGACTACAAATGTACAGTACAATTATATTTTGACTTTAATTATAATTGTAAAATATAATTTTATTTAATAATACGTAATTAATTATTATTTATTAAGTTTATATCGTTATAGTAGAAAATACATATTGATACAACAGTAAATAAATATCTTTATGACTAATAATTACAAGTAATTTGAAAAATGCTAAATTTAGGTTGTTGTACAACTATTGCAAATAGTGTATACAGAACTTTATATTTTAAGTCAATTTATCAAAGCGAATGAAACAGAGAGTTTCTTTTATTGAGAAAATATATTATATTACTATGATTGAATTGAATGTATACAATTAATATGAAACAATCCATTCAAAAATGTTCCGAATAATATTCATCTACATACAACATTATTTTAAATTATAGTGCATCCTTTAAAAATGGAATTATATTATATTTTCTGACGTTAAAACTTTAAATGAACAAAATTCTAAAAATCCGTAAGATTATTTAAAATATGTAGATAATTATAATTATGGCAACTTGTACTCAATGATGAGAAATCTTTAATAAACAATTATTAAATATTTTAAAATTAATAAACTGTTTGTTATATTTTATAATATGTATATATGTACGTGCAACTGTGTTAAAAATTATGATTTATCATTTTTAAAATGTAGAACGTGATATATTTCTTTGGATAATTTATATAAATTTTGTGTTTCGATATTGTAGATGTGCTTTGCACCCATATGTTTTTATATTTAACTTGATAATTATTGTTTAAAAAAAAAAAAAAAAACTAAATACGAATTCAAATTTTCCATTTAATTTTGAAGCTAAATCTGTTCAGATTAATAAGGATTATTTAAAATGAAAGTAATACAATATAATCTCTCCGTTTAATTACTATTGGGTTTTAAACCATTTATATAATAACTGCTATATTATTTACAAATTTATTTCGCGTATGATTTATAAGTTATTTTATAACATTTTTTCAAGTCCTGAGATACGGTTATGTTTTTATTTTTATTTTTATGTTGTATGCGAAATTGATGCAAATAAAAATGTGAGCTCTTTGACCAGCAGAAGTTTTTCGTATTTTCACAGTATTAATTATATTATATTATATATAAACTAGTATATTATATATACAGTTAAAATTATAAACTGAATTATATATATATAACTATATCGAGATACGAACCATTTGTATAAGTTTTTTTTTATGTACTCAATTCATTATTTAAATATTATTTTTTTGTATCTTCCTCGAGGCAAATATAATATATTATCTCAATGTTATCTTTGCAGAGCTCATCGGTCACTCGTAACCAAATCCCCTGCCGTTCGCTTCGACGACTTTGTTCAATCCCACTCTAAGTTGACACTCTCTAGCTAATCACTTAAATCCATCTATCCAACTCGTCATCAATTTATGTATATTTATATAAACACTCTTTACGCGAATACAGAGTTTCATCCAACCCATTCATTTCCTTTATCATTGCTTATATTTTATTCTTTTATCATTGATCCACGTGAAAAACTTTCAGCCTCGACGCTGTACACATTTTGCATATATTATGTACATCTTATATATTTATATAATCTATATACATGTTATATATCACAACAATCATCTCGAGCGATCGACATAAAATATAACGTACCTTAAATAACGTATACAGTTGCACATTAACGATTTTTACCATCCTACTCATCAGCAATTGATGTTTTTCAAATTTTAATTTCTTTTTTCGATACCGTGTTCTTTGCCAAACGTACCGACGGATTTTGTGAAGTAATGAGAATTCTGAAAACGGATTTGAATTTAAAAACGACAATTTTGTATTGCTATTTTTTAACATAACTTTCTTAAGAATTTGGGAGATAATATCGAAACAGCGGAAAAGTCAATCTCAAGTAGTCTTGACAGAAAATTCAAATCTATAAGAATTGATAAAATAAATATATGGTGTACATTTTAAACTTCAATATCGGTACAAGAGAAATTGAGTGAATATTCAATGCTGTAAAAATTTGAAATTCAAACGCTCATAAAAATTTAATTTGGTTTTCCGGTAGACATTTTTTTATTTGATGAATGCAAACAGACTTATGAAGAATCTTGTATTGAATTTTCTTATCTTAGATTTAGATACATAGATTTTATAAGAAAACAGAACAGAACATACCAACTAACCTGTACAAGATTATCGGTCCTGACTGCCTACTAGAAATCATTATATCATTTCTCAAGAGTCAAGACATTAAATTTAGAAAAAAGCATATGAAAATGAAATAAAATTAAGCCACTAATAATGTAAAAAAAAAAATTACCAACATATGTATGATTGTATAAATTTTTAAAGCTAATGGCCTATGTTTCCGGAGCTATAACGATCAATAAAAAAATAAATACATTTTTATGAATTTTTAACTGAAAATAATTTGCACGTTTTCATGATTTTTACGTATACTTTATCAAAATCCAAACCTTAAATTTGAACAATAATCTCTATTTAAACCTGTAAGGGAGGCAGGAAATAGGTGGAATATAATATTATGTACAAGCCGTGTTGTGATTACTTGAACTTAATTATAGGGAGCGATCATATCTCGCTCATTCGATGATTTTTTTCTTTTCAGTTCCTGCACATATCATTGCACATAGAATTTCGCATGTTTTCGTTTATTATACGAATCAGGATGCGATAACGCACTTTTGAGATTTCCTGTCAGTTGCAAGTTTCACGTAACAATAATGTGTTGGTTGATTTCGACTCATTCGTATCTTTTGCCGAAAATGTTTCACAATATTCGGAGCAGCGCGCACGGGGCTTGGGTTAAATGAAGAAGAAGCTTAAGATAAAAATTAAATAACTCAAGTCGAACGACTACATAATAATAAAGCTAGGGAACCAAAAAAAGGGAAGGAGAGTTAGAATAGAAAGCGCAATAATTCAATAGGGTGTGTTGATGTCTGTCAGCTCAGTTTTCACTGTTTACAGAAAGTTAAGCTACCATTGAAGCAAGTAAATGTGACGTTAAAAATATTCTAATTGTGTTATGTATTTAACTGCACTTATATTGTCTATAAACCGACAAATAAAAATTTAAAAAGCAATATCATTGTACCTATAGCTATTATACCTATAGGCTATAACCTATTCTTATATTTTTAGCAAAGCGTTGTCATCTAGTCATTTAACATTAATGTCCATTTATAGTTATTAAACAAAATTAAATTATATAATTTTAAATTCTTGTTGAATCGATGAATGTATTGATTTTATAATGATTTAATGATGCTTCCCTCTTCCCTCTCTTCATATAATTATTCAAAAAAGTAGGTATTTTTTGAACAATCTTATTGCGCCACGTACAGATTGTTAATATTCTTCAATTATAAAAAAATTTGTCCATTTGCGAAAAGACTAGGCTTTTTGCAATGGGGTAGCTCATTTGTAAACTATTTCTTATTTTTTCCAAACGGCCTACTGTATTTTAGGCTTACTGTATACAGACTACATAGCAGTTAGGCCTTTAAAGAACTACAAGTTATTATATAGTAATATTATAATTATTTCACTTATTTTATTTCAAGAATAATTTATTGCTAGTAAAATAAAGAGCAATATAATTATTATAATATAATCAATTGGAAAAGTTAGAGACAAAAAAATAATGTTTACCAAATTAGTACAAGGTTTGGCATTATATTAGGCACGTTGACGTAATTAAGCAGAAATGTTCTACAAACAACCGATGCAGAATTTCATGACGATGTAGGTATCAAGTACAATAATAACATTAAGATAAACAGTCAATAGACATTCGCAATTTGGAGAGTAAGGGTTGTCAAAAATATTGTTACAAAACATCACGCAAAACAAATAGATCTGCTTGTTGGAAAAATAAAGTACTGTGTGCCTCAAAATTCCACGAAAAAACCATAATATGTAACAATAAGTAAATATTTTATATACGTAATATTTTACATATTTTCTTTTTTATTGATCTAATATAAAATAAAATGGTTAATGCAATAGTCAAAAACTTTAGAATAATCTAAAATTATTCACTATTCAGCTTACGTGACATAAATTTCATCATATACCTAAAGAATATAATTATGTATTAATAAATAATATGTTGTAATAATTCTATTGCTCTTTTTTCGTACGAGTAATTAATTACTTTTGAAATTGAAAATGTAAAATTGTTATTACTATACAATAATTAAATATTCGTAGTTCGTAAAAGGCCCAACTTCTGTTAGTCAGTAGGTATGCATTAAATCTAAAAAACGACAGACCGTTTGGAAAAACATAAGTAGTTTGCAAAGAGCTGCTCCATTACAGAAAAAGCCAAGTATTTTTACAAAAATACTAATTTTTCATACGGCTTACAACATAAATGTATATTTGAGTGTGATATTTACTTGGTAATACAAGTGAATTATCAAAAATGTTTTAAAATTGAGATAGCTATCAGGCAGTCATAATATTATAGATCATAATATTATGTTTATGAATGCGCATAAATAAAACACATACGTATACCTATTGGTTAGGTATACATTATCGTAGCTTAAAATATAAAGTTTTATTCCGTTGACACTGATGGATGGTACAGAAGACTACACGACTTTCAATTAATATTAATTATACCGAGACTATGCATACACAACGTATTAAACGAAAGATCGAGAAAGCATTATTGTTTCGTGCATTGGCACAGTATAAATTAATCATTGTTAACTAGTTCACATAACTTCACCTGCTATTTTCCAGAGATTGACGGACGGCATACTTGATGTTGCCTTTAGACGATTAGTGAGTGCTGTTTGCATTTAAAAATGTGCTTGCATGGCATGTAACAAATTTATAGATTCTGAACTAAATCTGCATACCGACGCATATTATATTATATTTAATACATTACTAAATACAAATTATAAAAAAATTTTCGTATTTCATAATATATATCCACTTTATGTCTTGACGTACATACGTAATCTATATTATGCTCTTTCCAAGTATCATATAATAATGTACCTTCAACACACCGTCCTCACTATCTACCCTTCTTCCGCTCACATCGAATCATACTCACAAACATTTTCAATTTCAACCTGTCAGTGACAGTTGTCCGGGATGGTGATAGTAATGGCGGTAGATCCACTTGACGTCTGAAGTTTTTTTACCTTTAATTTTAAAATTATACTGATTCATTTTATTATATTTTTGCTCCCATATAGTTTTAATTCTCCCTCGATAGCTCTACACGAGACAAGCATATCATAACCTCATCTTATATCAGTTTGAGTTTTCTTGTTTATTCGTTACAATGAATATGTAAAAAAAAAATAAAAAACAAACTCCATCAGCTGGTCGAAAAGTACTGTATAATACCTTAGAGATTTGAATTATAAACGATAACAGTCACGAAACCGGTATCAGTTTACCAGTATGAAGTAATTATAGAAACATAATATCCAGAGGTACAAGACCCTGAACTACGGAAAAATATGAGATTAAAAGCTGAACCTATAAATAATTGAAGCTAAAATTAAGTGCTTCATGAAAGTCGACGACTTTAGGCCTTCAACTCTTGCCTTCTGGTATTGGACAAGAATTGTAACCAATAATGACTCATAATTAAGTTGAGTTATAGTGGTACGATTTACAGATATAATTAATCAGTAAATTATATTACAGCTTAGATCAATATTATACCTTTTGCTGGAACTGCACGCGTGATGCCATTTATATTCCTAAATAATGTCTTTAAATTGGCGACTATCACTATTTTTTTAGACTTTGAAAATTGAAAGAAATTATAATTCAAAAATATTTTGTTCTTTGGAGTTCAGAGTGTTCGGACATCATACAAAAAAATAGAAAATTGATTCCAAAGTTGGACATGACATTTTTATATTGTAACTCCAAAGTATTGCAAATATACAAACACTAAATGTAATTGATTTAAATAATTCATTAAAAGTATGTATAAATATTTAAACCGAAGTGTGTTAAAAATAAATAAGTTTTACTTGAAATATACTCAACAAAGTGACGAAGTCAAATAAAATAGAATAAATAATAATAATGATAACAAGCATTGCACGCGAATAAACCGTGAAGCCGTTGTATTTTGAATGTGTTGGTAACAAATTACTTACTATTTGTCACAAAAGTTTGTCGCATTTTATTGTCTCACCACAAAAGTTGTTTTATAATAATATAGACACCCAAAGTTTCCACGGAGGAAATGTTTGAACAAGGACTGCGACTGAAACGAATGTGTAGATTATTCGCAAGTAACGCCTTGAAAAACAGTAAGTTCGGAAGTAATGCGTTCGTGTTTTAAAATAAAACAGTGTGAGTCTCCGCGCTAATGATAGCAACTGTGTAAACCAGAACATCATCGTGTCATGTGCCATGTGGTGATGTCGTCGACGACAAAATGCGATATGAATGAGACAAACGATTTCGATATACGTGTCCGATAATAATTTATCGTAGTTGTTAGATGTAATTTTAAAAAAAAACAAAACATTATTATAATATTAACTACAATAATTATGATTGTATATTGAACATCACATTTGACGTACATGTACGAGTATAGATTAAATAATTAAATCGTACCCACTGGTCACATTAAATGTTGTGTCAGGCCTCAGGCTAGAGACTACAGGGGGTACATGCACTGTTGCAGTGCAGTATATAGTTGCCTAAAAATATTTCGAATATTCGCTACTCAGCTGAATCTGCTACTCAGTAGCTACTATAGTTACTACAATATACTACCTACTTATAATATATGAGGGTGCAGTGGGTGCACACTCTGCAACTATAGGCTATAGAAGATAAAATTGATTGTTTATTTTGTCTTTTACCTTATAATATTGGTTCGTATATTATTAAAAAGCTTGTTGGTTTGTCATATTATCACATATTTCGAAGTCGTTCAATTGCATTAGAGTTGTAAGTATACATTTAAATTTTGTGATAAACTGATTATCTATTCATATTATTTCCCATGCATTGCATAATATAAGCTGACACGTTGCTAATTCCACGTTATTGTATTAGCTCCGGAGAGATATTACCTATATGTGTTGCATTGTTATTTGATTGGTTGAGTAAAAATTGTATATTTATGTACAGGTACATATTATATAGTTACATATTTTTTGTTAGTAGTAAAATAGCTCTACTACTAAATTATAACTCATAAACAATTAACCGACATTTAAATAGTACCTAAATCTTGGATATCTTATTTTAAATCGATCAATTAGAATTTGTGATGCAATTTTATCTATATAATTATACAATATATTGCAATTAATATTACATTTATCGTCTCATAAATTATGAGTCAAAATACTTTATAGTGTTGCCGATGTATGTTTGATTTGCTTTCTTAGTTTTTTGTTTTGTTGATGACAATTATTTTGGATGGTTTAGATAATATGATCATAAGAGGTTCATCGTCTCGTTAGTTATAAAGTTAGGATTTTCTTAGTGTTGATTTTTAGACGTATAGATGAGAGAAGTTGGTCGTTGTTGACCAGCTGGTGTACTTGATTTTTGGTCAGGTGGTAATAATGTTTACATGGCGAAATATATAAGTGGGTACATTTACGTCCTTTGTTATATTTTATTTAAGTTTGTTAGAAGTTGATACTTCTTCACGTTGCACAAATTGATTGCCCAACTTTGCATATCTAACATATTATATACTTTTTTAATAATACCTTGGTAATATAAAATGCTTATTGTTATGGATGTAAGTGATGTGACATTGTAACTCTTTGCAGCTTGATGAGTCAACTTTATTCGTGGTCTCTAAGAACCAAAAAGTTCCAAATACATTTTTTAAAACATATATTTTATACGTTTAAGTTTAGTAATGCTCTAATTCAAGATCAGAAGCAACCATCACGGTGCCACATTTAAAGAGTTATAAATAACTAAAAGGTTCTAAACTGAAATTTGTTTTCATTATCGAATTGTGTAACTTTAAATTTGACTTAAAAAACATAAATTTTTAAACAGAACAATCCAAACAACTTTGTTAATGTTTAGGTTCAACAATAATTGAAAATCATTCATCAGGAAGAAAGATGATATTATTATACAGTTTGAAATTAAAAATCGGCCTACTGAACTGTTTGATATTTAAAGATGGCACTAGTTCCCTAATTGACTGTAATTCTTGTATGAAACACCTATAATCTATATAATATTATGTATATATTTCACAGTAAGTTAAAGATTTTAAAGTAATAATGCCGTACATTTTCTGGAAAGATTTGTTAAAAGGATTAAGTAATTCCAGAGTTAAAAGGATACAAAGAGAATCACTGATAATATTACCATAGTTTTTATTATTATTAATATGTTTTCGCTCAGCAGTAAATTATAATCATAATTATTATAGTGTAGTACACTACTACTAAGTGTACACAAACTACAAGGTGTAATGGAAAGAACAAACAAAATAGTAAGTAATTATTAATTACTGTTTAATGGATTTTTTCTAACCGATATTTAATTTTTTATAATTACACTTATTGATTAGTACTTAGTAAGTTGTTATATACATAAATTACGTTCTCAAATATTTCTATTATATCACGTATGTAATATACATCAACGAATAGACTGTATACATAATTGATAATATATATAAATATTTAATATAAGATCTTGAGCCAGTCGGTTAAACCTTTTTATGGAGTTTGTCATCTGGACATAATATGCATACTACAAAATACTTAAATATATATACGGAGAGGTTTTCAATACCATGCACGCGATGTGCACCATACGTGTAGTTTTATAACATAATATATACAATTTTCCTTTATACTATTATTATAATATTTTAATATCAAATGGAAACAACGAGCGTCGTCACACACATCCAAACCAAACAGGTTAAAAATATATATTTTTATCGTATTCTCCTCTAATTTAAATATTTAATCATATTTTATTTACAAATGATTAATTTATCGATTTAATAAATTGAATATAAAGTTGAAAAAATTGTCCGTGTAATAATATTTAAACGTCGTTTCACGATTTCCAGCAAGAGACATTTAATAAAGTATGCGTGTGACATATTTTATTGTACAAATATATGTTGATATGCTTCATATGAAACGTGATTTGAGAGGCAATAATATAATAATTATTATAAATGTACGTGAAGTATATTGTGTAATAAGTGGGTACGTAATACTAATATATGCTCAATACGGCGTAAAATTATGCATTTCGCTTTTCATCGATTTTTTGTTAATGCTGATTAAATACTATAATCATATATTAAACACAGGTAAAGCCAAATATCACTTTTATAAATAGTGGATGTCCTGGTTGAATATTATAAAGACAACATTTTTACGCATAAAACTATACTAATTTTATTGGAACTACAATTGTTTTTTTTTTAATTGAGACACAATATATAGTTGCGCACAATTATAATTTTTAAGACAGTAAGTGTTCCTTCCCACCTAAGATATTTAACACTATCAATGGATTTATTCATAAATGTGGTTAAAAATGTATTTATGTATTGCTTGTAACGTATTTGTTTTAATATTTATTAATCGTCATATATACGTATAATAATCATAATATCTTACTATTACCAATAAAAAACAAATTGTCCGTTAATTGTAAGTATTTAATTCGGTATATTTCGTCCATAAACTTATAGGTACAATGTTTGATTAATTTCTGGGAATAATTACGACCAAATTTTTTTATATTTTTTAAAATACATTATTTATGTTGTTTTTAATTCTATTTTGGCTTGTATACTAACATTTGCGTTTATTACTTGGTGTGTATAGGCATGATTTATTGATGCGTAGTGTAAAATTGTTCATTCAAGTACCTACCTATGAAATGTTTCATTGGGTCAGTTACCAATATTGGAATTCTCTCTATTGTACTCAAGTAATATTCACTTATTAGCTTTAATGTGCCAAAACCAACTTTGCAGGGACACATGAAAAATACAAGTCACTGCAGTCTTACAATTGAAGCACTTGTCTTATCAATTATATATAATTATCGTATTATATTGGTGCCCAGAATCCAGTTGCATGTTTGCAACCATAAATAGGTACCTAAGAATTAAGATTAACCATAGTGATGGCCATCATCGGCCCACGGTCGTAGCTTAACGTTCTTTTGTGTTTATATAGTACGGAAAAACTCGCGTCGTTGTGTCACCGCGCCGTGTAAATAAAAAGGCGGCATACACGTCACATATTATTATATTATATTTTGTACTCGCCTATTATTATTTTTTTCATTTTTTTTTTTTTTTTTTTTACTCTTTATCGAAACCTTTTATTAGTTTTCATACTTTCCATGAGATGATAACATTTTGTGCGTGCCGCAGCCCGTTGCCCGCTGGCACTTGTTTAGGGTCTCACGTGTGCACTTTTTATTATATGCAAAAGGGCAATGGCGACCAGAAACGTTTCCGTCATATCAATACAAAATATAAGCCTATACCTATATAATAATACCCTCGAATAGTATTCGGATACGTACATATTATGTACGTCGATAATGCGAGTGGGCACCTATATACGTACACGGTGTATGTTCTGCCTAGGGCACTTTTGCGGCTGTAATCGTCATCAGGGGAGACAACCGCAGGACGGTGGGCTGCAAGCAGGACTTTGACCGGTAAGGGCGGGTATCCCACTTTTGGGTAAAACGATGATAACAGCTCCGATACAAAGAATGTATACTGCCCAAACGAAAGTAAAATAAATGTGGACTGTTAATCGAGTGCGATATAGTTCGATCGCAGACCTTAAGAATCCGGGAAAATTCCTAAACGAACCCAATATTGCAGAAATGTCTATCTAAGTACGAGTAAAAAATAATTAATCGTATCCGACGAAGCAAATAGTTTTAATTCAAAAAAAAACATTGCATATTGTGTTTTATTCTTATTTATTCCAGTTTACCGTACGTGTTATTTTTATTCATGCTATGTTTGCGAATATATAGACGTTTTTAAATATTATCATTATTTATAGGTATTAAGATGAGCAAATAAATTTAAGTGGTTTTTTTTTATTACTTATATGAAATTATTACTAACCAACTTCGGATCTGTTTAGGCCTTAAAAACCTTATTAAAAGATGTCTATACGCGTTTTCATTCAAGCCCGAATTAAAGGTAAGCAAAAGAGTTACGGTACCGGGGTCCATTAATTTCCTGAATCCTTGTCACTAAAATTTTTTTTTTAAGCATACATTCAAAAGAAATTTCAAAAATAAAATAATAATTTTCAAATCACTAAAAATTATCCAATGATAATAATTATATAAATGCATAATTAATTATTTATTTGTACAATATAATATTATATAATGATAAAAATAATAGAATACCTAGTTTATGTTTAATAATAGTATTATTAAAAAATGGGAAATGAGAAGGGTTGAAGTTTGAGAATTGAAAGGGTTTCTAATGTATCTTTATTCCGGGCTTAATATAATAATATATGAATGGATACCTGTCGTCAGGTGGTGGCTGCATGCATTCCTCGTAGACGTTCATAATAATATGTTTTATGTATGGGTTGTAATATACAAATATAGGGAGGTATATATTATAGGGTAGGTACACAATAATATAACATTTTCTAATGGCTACGTGTAACCCCGTCGCGTGTACTGCATTGTTTGTATTATACGTCATTATAATATTGTTTGTTTTTTATTCTCCACCGCTGCGGCGTCGTTATTGCATTATTGCTATTATATTATTACAAAAATGTCTTTACTATATTGTTTATTATAATAATATATAGTATCTACTCTATTGTCGTTGTTGTTGTATCGTCGTCTTACTTTGCTTTATTTTTTTTATCGAACCCAATAACCATAGTTCGATGGTGTGCGCACCAAATTATGTATATTATCGACTATCGTATGTATCTATGCACTACAACTTCACTATGTAATTGGGTATATTATGCAAATGTGCCACGTACCTACGTATATAGTGTACACGATAAATCACCAAATAATATATGAGAATATCGCATTAGTACTGCAGACCGGAAACTTGTGTGTTGGCGGAAATGGCAAATATTATATGATCTTATTAAGTCGTCTGCACTTGATTGGCACCCATTAGTCATAATAATATATTATATGTTATCATCGAAAACCTAATAGATACCCAACTTTATTTATGAACGCTATCATTATATCTTCAACAAGCATAGAATTACGGTTAGCTTATTAGTATATTATTTTATTATTATTTCATATTAGTGTATTATATTATCAATTAATAATTTATAGTTATAATATATTCACAACGAGTGAAATTAACACGGAAATGTCCAGTATTTTTTGGCAGGTATAATAGGTAGGTTACCTATTAAAATAATTTTAATGAAAACAAATTGTCGTGGTGTCTGGATGTCGATCCAGCTCTTTAGAGACATTCTGTAATTATAATCATAATTAAATTTAATATTAAGTAGCTAAGATTATTATTTTTCTAATTAAATATTATTGTTGTTATATTTTACTGTTGTTTATAAAGAACGTTCAGTTTTCTAAACTTGGTATAATATGATAATATGATGTTATAAACTCATAAATGACAATTATATTCGAACAACGAGAACAATAAATTGTGTATAAAAAGTTTCTAATATTGCATTAATAATTTTTTTTTTTTGTTATTAAAATATGAAAATTATTATCGTTTTCACCAAAAATAATCAAATAAAACTAGGAAACGAAAATAAAATTTTTTTAAGTATAACAGTGATAATATTATAATATAGTCTATTGGTATTTTCAATAACTATAGCTCTATATTTTAGATATGAGAAACAATAATTTTATACAATCTGAATACCCAAAATATTTCAATAGTGCTGATTAAATTTAATCCATAGGTATATTTTTGAAAACTGTATATTTTATAGTTTAAATCTAAAATTGGGTTTTGTCGTTTTGTGGGTTAGCTATGTTATGTTATATTTGTTTAGATTCGTATACAATTATCATAATTTTTCTATTGATCTAACTAGAAAATTATTTACATACATATGTTTTTTATCCTAAACGATATTTTGTAATAATATTATATAATCCACACACGTGAAATATTATTTTCAGAACATATTATTTATTTTTTTAATATTAATAATTTTAAATATTTCAAACTATTTAATTCTTTTTCCAAGATATTTTTTTAATAAAAATATTTTTCTTTTATTTATGAAAGTATTAAAAATATTATTTATCTGAGTTTTACAAAAAAAACAAATAGCTATCATAAGCATTACATTATTAAATTTTTTTTTTTTAAAATGAAGACTATAATGTATGGTATTGGATACAATACGGCAATATATTATAGCAGAATATCGATGGAAGAGGTAAAAATATTTACGTTTATTTCTTTAATATCTAATTATATTAACTAATTATATTTTACTATGCATAAGCCCGTACAACAATTTATTTGCCACTAACATTAGGATAGTTAATTTTAACAATTAATTTTTTTTTTCATAAATATTATAATGCTAAACTATTGCGTTTAATTGAGTTTTTATTTTTTTTTTAATTTAATGGTACTCGTGAGGAAATGCGTTTTTGTAACGAACATTATATTATAAATGTATAGTTAATAATTTAATTTAATTGAAATATTTTTTTTCTAAATCTAATAAATAAAAAAATAGTATAGTATAATATATTATAATACCATTATTAATTATGATTAATTAAACTTTTAAAATTTTACTTGATATAAAACGGCTAATTTCATAACAATAATAATATATTTGATTTTGCGATTTTTGAGTTCAATCCACTGAGTTAAAGTTTCAATCGTTAATGAAATAACTATAATGTGGAAATATAAATCAAGTGTTTGCAGGATTATCTAATTTTACAATTATAAAATGTTAAGTTAAAATCTAAAAAATTACGTAATATAAGAGTGTACAACCTGTATACATTTTCCCGCATCCACTTAGGATACATACACTTCAATAAACTAAATATATCAATTATAAAATAATAGTTTTTTTATAAATATAACTTAAAATAATCTCGAATCAAAATTTACAACACCTTCCTAATAATATTATTTATTTATTGAATATTTCGTTGCCATTTCTATCGTATGGTATATGTATAATATTACGGTGTTCTAAATCATTAGTGTGGATTAGTATAAATGTGTTTTAATTATATTTCGTACCTATTTAAATATTGAATCTATCGACCATTTGATGCTTTATTTTTTAGTATTCATAAATTCATAATTGTAATTTTATTTAATAGGTATATTATACAGGTTGATCAGAAATTCATGTTAAAAACATTGTGAGTTTCATATTGATATCCTTGAGATCCTTGTGAATTATATTAGTGTAATATGAATTTCTGATTGGCCTATAATATATTATATATATATATATCCATACATGTAATATTATGTTTTATACATGAGTATGAGACAGTGGTGGCATGACCTAAGTTTTTTGCGACAAGTGTCCTCTTAAAAAAAAAAAAAAAAATGGTGGTTGCGGGTACAATCTAACTGGGTAGTGGCAATCGTCAGTTGTTACCAAATGACATTTGAGTGTGGCTAAATTTTAGTATCAGTATTTCAGAAATGGGTTAAAAACATGTTGCTACCCCGTGAATAAAAATTATTTGCACCACCACTGTGGGTAGGTACGTCATGTCTTATTAAGTAACCTATTATTTTAGTCACCTTTACTTAAGAGGATGAAGTTTGAAAAAATTAAAAATAATGAATTTTTAAACAATAAGATTTTTTTATATATATATATATATTTGTAATATCCAAAAAGTAAAAATAACGTTTTACAGCTGATATTCTCCTCTTTATAGTCATGTGTTAAAATTTAGCTGCTCAGCTTGAACTGTTTTTGCTATGATGTACGTATGTGAGACGAGGACTACACAATAATATGCGGGTGTGATTTATTGCATGTATACTGATTGATTACCAAAAATAAGCTAATGCTATTATTACGTAATGTTATACATATATTAGTGAAAAAATTTGGGAATTAAAATATTCATATTTAATTGAAAATCGGCAGTGTCAAATATCATAAAATATATAACCTGACTTAGGTACATTATTATGTGATTGATGATAATTCGATTTTCATACAGCAAGAAAGCAAATAAGTCTGAAGTAAAATACATACAATACCTAATACCTATTACCTGATAGTTGTCTAATTAATTAATTTAATGGAAATTTAGTTTACTAACAAAATCCATATATAATTTAAGATGAATTATTGCGGTTCATTTTTAAAGATTTTACCTGGTTACCTCATTTGTTGTAAGTGCTTCCTAATCTATTATTACACCTACTGTACGCATTGATCTGTTTAATTTCGTTTACTAAAATAAAACAGCTACAACAATCTTCAAATATTATGATATAGAACAGAGGCGCAAATTGTTGATACCAATAATGGATTAAATAAAATTTTGATTGGATTTTATTCAGCGATCATTCATTTTTTTTCTTGTTCTCATTCCTATAAACAATTAAAAATACATGAAACATTAAACAAATACACACAACAATAAATTACTTTATGCATAATTAATCTTCATAGCTAAATGGTATGTTTATAAGGCTACGTGCTAATCATTAGTTTTTGATGATTTATTTTTTATTTTTTACGACGGATATTTATGTCACGATGGATATGCATAGCAAGTGTTCACAGTTTATGATATAGAGTGTGTCTAACCGTGTTTGTTCTCTTACAGTCTTACATAATCCATTACCCACTACCCTTAAATCTTCTACTCATTTTCAGTCTATATTATAAGCCTTAAATAACTATTTGAATACTTAATGGAAATTAATAATTCAACTTTTAAAATATTAAATATTTACATAAATTAACCTTATAAATTTAATATCTCAAACTCGTATGTGACACTAAAACATTTTTTATTACAAGTTAAGGCATAGCATAAAATACTTTTAAGTTCAAAATATGTGTATCTTTAAAGTTTAATTAAGTATAAAATTACAATACAAAAAAAAAGAAAATGTGTGACTGATAATTTTACCGATAGCACCCTATTTTGTATGAATGGCGGACAATTTCCCCCTGGACATTTTCCCCCCGATTGTTTTTGGCGTAGTAAGACATTTTCCCCCCAATATATTTTCGATGCGGACATTTTCCCCCCATTTTTTTTTAAGTTTATTATTGAATAATATAATATAATTTATTATTTAATAAGAATTTTTTTTTTTTTTTAATAAAATATTATTTTTTTTTTATAAATACAATCAATTGTACTATTATTAACTTTATAAATTTATACTATAAATTAGATTTTTTTTCATAAATATAATAAAAATTGTATAATAAAACGTAAAAAAATTATATAAGTATAATAGTCTAAAAATTCCGACATAAAAATGATACATTTTGTAAAAAACATTTAATTTCTGATTCTTTTTTTTATATCTAAATTCTAAGCACATATTTTGTAATCGTCTTTCATATTTATTTTATTTTGTAAAAAAACCGTACCTGTTTTAATTTTTAATAATTTATTAATTGCCATTGAATTTGACTTTTGTAGCTTCAATGAACATCCAAATATTTGGATGCTGAGTTCTTACCAAAGTTTTAAATTTATTATTGAAACCTTCACTTATATTATTTGTTCTACCTGTATTTTTCTTTATAGTATTATGTAAATTCCATAAATAAGGAGGAAATAATATTATTTAATATAAAAATAATATTTTATTAAAAAAAAAATAATTTCTTATTAAACAATAAATTATATTATATTATTTAATAATACATTTTTTTTAAAAAATGGGGGGAAAATGTCCGCATCGAAAATATATTGGGGGGGAAATGTCCTACTATACCAAAAACAATCAGGGGGAAAATGTCCGGGAGGAAATTGTCCGGATACCGTTTTGTATGAACATAATATAAGGAAAAATAATAACGAATAGGCATATTGAACACTGTAAGTAGATAATAAATATTGTATTTAAATATGGAGCATCCTCAATTAAAATCAAATTCGTAATTGTCGTACACTCGTGCCTATATAGATGACTGCACACCACTGCATGGGCGTCATTTTTGGGAAGAGGTGCAGTGTGTACATATTTGCAACAACTTTTTTAAAACATTCTCTTTGGCCTGCCAACAATAAATGCATCAATGCATGCGTCGATATATCTAATTGTTTTAGATTATAATATAGTATATATATTTTATATTTTCTCGGTATTAAAAAAAAAATAATACTGTGCTAATGTGTTTTATTTTATTATTTATATGACTGTTTATTGTGCCATTGTGAGCAAGTGTATCCATACAATAAATTACAGGTTTTATTAAACTAGCCATATTATATATTTGGAGTGACATGAAAAAAAAAATGTATTGATTAGGTTTAGTTAGGTATTTTATTACTAAGGTATCTAAGGTATCAATGTATTTACCAAGTATAAACACCACTGGTAACCACAAAATAAGTAAAAGTATAAATACATAAAATGTACAAAGAGTTAGACGAAATAAATAACAACTAATGTGATATTTTAAACACAATAATATAATGTTACATACATGACATTATAAATGAACTATACAAATATTCTACAATTTGTCTCCCCGCTTGAACACCCCACCAAAACGAAAAAGTTTTATGGCCTGGTAATGATTTAAAATGGCCTACAAAAATTTTGGCACCAACAATAAAAAAGTTGAAATGGCGCTCCTGCACCACAGTATGAGAAAATCCAAGTAAAATAAAGTATAATATTATAACAGGCATATAGACCACTTGGGATCACCCCGATACATCATAGTATATTATATAATGTCATTATTTTAACGCCAGGAAGTCACTATCAAGTAAATCTTCTAGTATATTAAAAATTAATCTGATGTTTAATTTTTAAACATAAGACCGTACCCGAAAACTTATCTATGTCACGGAAATACATTATTATTTATACACCCTATACATATATATATATATATATATATATATATTATACATGAATAGTACATCTATATAATATTTATTGCATCGCACAACTATAACAAAGTTCAAAGTTGCAATTCATGCTGTTTTATATATATATTATAATGGGTATTACCGACTTGCTTACGGTTGACTACTTTGCAAAATGTTGCCCCGCCACGCTTCCGGATGTCGACCGGCATATCTGTCCGTGACATGATAATATTATCTAAATAGTAACGATACGTCATCGTTTTATCATACTACGTCTTATAATATTACCTTACTGTTTCTCCACCTGCATCACTCTCAACCGCCGCTGACACTGTTTAAAATAATAATAATAATAACAGTTGTACACGAGACGCAACCAATATCAATATATCATTGCCACTTAGTAGCATAAGATATATACATATGGTATAATATCTACCCGACATATTAATATGTATGTATGTGTGTGTGTATCTGTAGTAGTCCAGCGGTGTTCGTGTTTTATTATTGTTTTTCCAGAGCACGTGTAGACTGTAGTGGAGTGTATCAAATGGCGTCGTTTCCTTTCAAAGTTCTCTGCTCTCAGATAGCGACTGATTAAAAACAAGTGGAAGCAAACCGACCGATTCCTTACGTAGTTAAGTATATACGTATATTTCAGTGATGTCGTTGGTATACGTATAGGGAACAACTCCTTTCAATATTGTACATTTTTTGTACATATATATATACTTTATATAGGTACTTTATGTTCGCGCTAAACGGAACATAATAATAATAATAATGTACTTTTGGGTGTATTATTCGTTTTATTTATTTTCAACGTAATTTCGCTTTTTGTAATTTGGTAAGCGCCGCTCCCGCACGAATTCTCGCCACTCGCCAAAGTATCTATACGATGCGCTGTACTCGGTTTCCTGACAGAATAGATACACAATGATAGTCATGTATATAAAATGATAATATTATTTTATTTCATCTCCGTCGCTATATTATTATTGTTGGTACACTCTTTAATGACATCATCGCCGTTTCATTTAATTTTACTTGCGTGACCGAAATAATTTACTTTTTTTTATTACGTACTAATTGTGTTCGAAGATCTTTTCCCTTTGTGCTAAATAGATATACCTAACACTATAGCTAGTATGCGGTCCGATAATAATATTATTTTATATATTTTTTTATATACAGGATGTCCCATGAAGATTTACCCATTGCGATTTCATCGAGATAATGGAGATATCGAAATTCTAGTTTTGTAATAAGACTCACAGAGACGAGAACTACAATTATTTCATATTTTAATTTATTTTGATGTTTTGGTAACAAAGTTTAAAAAAATATTTTTCATTTAATAATTCCAAAAAATTCCACATAGCCATTTTGTAGAGTTCATTTTTCTGAAAATATTGGCTTTTAAAATTTTATTTTCATTAATTTCCCGATTTTTTATTTTAGTTTCGAGAAAAATTGTGGATTATTAAACACCATAGTGTTATGAAACATATGAACCGCCGCGCAGCACGCTTTCTCGTACGGCCGGACGCACATTTTCAATGTGCCTAGTTATAATCAATATATTTTGTTTCTTCAAAACTAGAAAAAATATAAAAAATCTGGAAATTAATCAAAATAAAATGTCGAAACGTCAAAATATTCAGAAAAATAAACTCTACAAAATGGCTATGATAAGTTTTTTGGAAATAATTAAATAAAAAAATATATTTTTTAAACTTTTTTACAAAAACATAAAAATAAATTTAAAAATGAAATAATTGTAGTTCTTATCCAAGTGAGTCTTATCACAAAACCAGAATTTCGATAGTTCCCATTATTTCGTGCGATATCGCAATGGGTAAATCCTCGCGGGACATCCTGTACCTATATTTTAAAATGCGCATGTTGTACTTTTGTTTAATTTTTCCAACGTATTATACAACATTATACGGATGTCACGGTTAATTTAGAAATTAAATTGCAAGAGGTGATACCTATTTAATAAAAGTTATTACCTATATTATGTTATGAAAGTGACTGATAAAATACATAATATCGCTTTAAATAATGTAATATGATGTAGGTACTGCTCATGATGGATTTATCACAAATTATTTACAATTAACTACGCGTAATTTATAATATTATGCAGTGCAGTTTGAATAGCATAATTGTTTTTACCTATATAGATTTATCTGAATCGGGCCGTGTTGCGCACTATTTTTATTTGAAGTCATTCATTTAAGTATATAAATGCTTGTGCCAATATAGTGATATTTCTACAAAACTTAATTAGAATGGATATTATGAAATTTTACTTTGAACGAAATATGCTGAATTAAATGTATTATCATATACCTACTTTACAGCAATTGAGTCTCTCAAAGCTAATGTATTTTTAAATTTTATATTATTATTATTATATTAAACGCAGTAGATACAGGAAAATCCGCATATAATAACATAATATTATAGTGCCTACACGGTACATTGCGCATACACACACATATAATAATATATTATACTATGTATCCAGCGGCATTAGTATATATAACAGTGTGCACTAATGGAAATGATCCGTTCCGCATATAGGTGCCTAGTTTGTACGACGAACAATTTTTAACAACCTTACATGTATATATATAGTATCGTATTATTCAGTTGATAGACTTCATTATTATAATAATATGATGTAATCTTAGTTTCCGGCGGGCTGGATATCTCCAACCAACGAACAATAATTTGTATTAGAATTAAATGGGATTAGAAACTGTTTGTGTAAAGCGTTCTCCAGTGCACATAAACCCGATAAACATTCAATGTATCACGTCTTCTACGTATGCCTACACGTACTGCACATCACTATGGATAACCAGCTGATGTGTGTTCGGACGATTGATCACGGTGCACTATATAAACCAAAGGCACCAGTCCTTTTTGTTTTTTTTTTTTTTTTTTTTTTTGGTTCTGGTTCAAGTTTTTGAAAAAAAAACACTTTATTACACTTTATTAATTTGGTAAGTGTTCGTTTTTTTTTTTACATGAATAAATTTATTTACTTGTTTTACTTGTTTTACTTGTTTGTCGAAATTTTATATGAATAGGGACTTGGTGAGGCGTGGTCGTACGCTCAATCTGCGGAAACGCACTGAGCGTACGTACCGGCCGCAGTTGCTAGCTCCCGAATGGGTGACCATCCGGGATTTTTAGCAACATATCCTTGCCACACATACACAAACACGTGTTACAACCCTACCCACTTAAAAACCTACAAACAAATATACAAAAATAACCCCTACCGTACCACCCCACACCCAATGGCCTATGTTGCCGCGGGTTCTCCTTAGAAAAAAAAAAAATATGAATAGCCATTTAAAATTTTGATGTTCCAAGAAATAAATGATTCTATACATAAATATTAATAGTTTATCAAAGTAGATAGGCGGTACTCAATATGTCCAAAACAATTATATTAAAAAAAAAGTATAAAAACTAAAAATTAATGTCATTGTAAAGTCCAATATTGTTCATTTTAAATTAAAGGTTTCGATTCTAGGAATTATAAAATATTTAAATTTAGTAGGTACTGATTAAATTTTGGTTCCTAATATATTAAGAGGACGCTACACCCGCATGTGTTGTCTCCGTCTTACAAGTACGTAACATTGCAAAAAATGTTTCGCGCGGGAAAGAACCGAGAAGGCTACAGTCATAACTAAAAAACGAAATTCTCACCACAGATAAAAGGGAATTTCGACTGTGCAACGTTGTTTTTATTTTTTTGATATTAGAACTGAAAAAAAAGTTATTCGATTTTGAAAAATGCAAAAATAATGCATTTTGAAACAATAAGAACTTTTTTTCTATTTGTGATATCGAAAAATTGAAAACAACGTTGCACAGTAAATGTTCTCCTTATTATGTGGTGAAAATTTCGTTTCTTAGTTATAGCTGTAGCCTTCTCGGTTCTTTCCCGCGCGAAACAGTTTTTGCAATGTTACGCACTTGTAAGACGGAGACAATACATGCGGGTGTAGCGTCCTCTTAAAGGCTGTTTAGTTTTTGGGTTCCAGAACTGGTTCAGTTTACTTTCAGTCCTCATAGTAAAAACGCTCATTTATATAATTATTAATTTATTATATATTATAAATAAATAACACAAGATTTAATATAGTGAGTGACGCGAATAATAATAAAGCATTCATCTCTATAGCAATATTATTTTAATTCGTATAATGCGATTGTAAAACCATATTACTATAATTATTGAATTATTGGGTGGTCTAACAAATTTTAAAAACTTTTATTGTTTCTATTGCTGCACGTCGTCTAATGTAAATATTGTCAATATCGAGTGACCAGTGATGAAAACACTCATGGGATGGATTTCGATTGTTCACGGTTCTCACAGAATTGTTGAAAATATGATTCGTAAACAAATATTCGTATTATTTGAAGCTTGATGAATCTTGTTTGTACATTATTCAAACAAGCGCTCACATATAGGGTTGTGTTTTTTCCTGTAAATATCACTACATTGTAATCCCATTGGTTTCAAGTTTTTATTGGCTATAAATACACGTGAAGATTTAATTACTTGTATCGCGCCATTCGGCAATAGTGACAAAATTTGGTTATGTGGTTATGTGAATCGCTCAATTGTAGACCTTTCGGGTAAACATTATACATTGTAATTTGAATAACATAATATTGTATTTGATATTTTGATCATGCTAAACAATGATTTAAATCATGTTGAACATTTCGTTTCATTCGTATACCATGAAACCATTTCTGTACAATCACAAAAACTAATATAAAAAAAAAAAGAGAAATTATCGCAAAAAAATATAAACTGTGGAATGAAAGAGGACTTTAAAACATAAGCTTGCATTGATTTTCCCTGAAATTCTGGACTTACATAAAGAGCATAAGTAACTATGCAGCATTCTATACTATGGATGCATTTTTTATTGATTGAAAAACATTTGAATAAATTTTACCTGCACCGTATGAGTATTTTTTACATTCTGAGCGGAGCGATGTATGATTTGTTTTTTGTGTCTGTCATCACGTTTTGTCCGTTTTGGGGCAATAAAAGTGCTTCGATTTTCGACGTCAGTACCTCGTTCAATCAGAAAGTGAATCTAGTTGGTACTTTAGGGGGTCAAAAGTAAAATAATCTCAATGTTTTTTTTAAATAATAGGGATAAACTAACTAAAAATTAGCTTTCGACACAATTGATTTTAGTTTTTTATGTAACTTTAAAACAAATAACCACAGATACGTCATGAAATTTTCACCAAATTTATATAAAAGTATATTCTATCCACCATGCAATTTTCAAAAATTTCGACTTATAGGTTGAATTATTTATATTCAATTTTCGATCATTATTAATTTTTTTTTTAAATTAATATCGATAAAAATTTATTTGTTGGGTATAGAAAAGCTTGAAAATGTAATACAAGGTGCCTAACATATTTTTACATTAGTAGTTGTAAAATAAAAGAAATACACATTCACAATTTTTTTTACAAGCATTCAAGATTTGAATTTTGACAACATACGTAAAGGTTTGAAAATTTTTAATAATCTATAATATATCCTAGTCTCCGTTCAGAGCCGTTTTTCGTATACAATAATATAATATCATTGGATTCAAATTTAATTCCATCCATTACAGTAGCCCACTTGTAACCTACTGTACAGCAGAGTGACATCCACGACTTACCCGCTTTTATTTTTTTTAATTAAAAAAAAATACTTATAGATCAAATTTTTTGTAGTATATACATAAAGTAATTCATACGCCATTAGACCTAAAATTGTTAGGAATTTTCTAGTTGTAGACTACTTTAAAATAAATGTTATAAAGCTATTGTTGTATACACATAACACATACACACATATTATAGGTATTATAAATAATATATTAATTTTTACATTACTTTATGAAGACTCTCAATTCTCATAATGAACAATGTACGCTCGGCACTACTTTTTATTTAAATTTTGATCTCTACATAGAGGGGGGAAATGATCTATTCAACTATTGTTTTATAATTTCAATAAAATAATTATCATTTTATTTTTTGAAAACTTTTTTATTATAAAAATTTAATTATATCAGACTATGATGGTTAGATATTTTTGCGGTAGTAGGAATTTCAATTTTCAACAAAAAAAAGTGGATCATATTATTTGTTATATGACGACTGATTAGATATATTAGGATAACATTTAATTTAGTATAACGGTACTAATTATTTAGAACTCGTTCGAAGAAAAATAATAGGAGTATATTTTGTGAGTGGCCATTGAGGTGTCGAACATCAAAAGCTGCGTGTTTGCCATCGGCGGGAGGAAGGAAATAACCCAAGTACCCATATACAGGGTGATTCTTTTATCAAACAACACTCATTATTTCAAAAACTATTGACTTTTTTCAATTTTTTTTTTTTCAAAATTTTAGAATTATCTTGTTCTAGAACGATATATTTTTTAAATATTTTTTACCCTTATATTTATCAGGTTAACCATTATCAACTTTTGATTTTCAAATGACAACCTGTACTTAAAATTTCATAAGCTAAAAAGGCTATTTTCTCAATGAATTTCCTCGTTTAAATTTTCATTTTTCGTCAATCCGTTTACAAGATATAGCCTCCCAAAGTTGGGTGGTTTTGGGTGGTGTTTGTGTGTTATAGGTGTATGTTAGGTGGTATTTACACACGAACACCATAAAGTGTTGTTTGATAAAAGTATCACCCAGTATACTCGTGTTTAAACTATATAAAGGAACGCGTTCGCAGGTGTAGGTACATTGCACAGTGGTGTTAGGTTGCGTATATTTTTTTTCCGTGCGTATTATGTTATTTAATAAAGTTGTGGATTATTTATTATTGTACGAGTAGACGCCGTCGGCCGAGTAAGAAATATATTATACCGAGATAGAGATAGGGTAGGAGATGCGGTTGAAAAGAGAGGGTAGGCGAAGGAGGGATAGGGAGAGAAAAGACATTCAAGCCGGTGGAACAATAATATTATTATTATAATAATGTGCCCGACGAGAAACGTCTGTAAAATCACGTACTCGGCGACAGCGTCGGCCGGTTGTCAAGTGGCGTGTGATCCGCGAAACGTTTATACGCCTACAATAGTCCTGCAAAGTCGTCGTCGCGGACGCGAGCTGAGGGTCGTATCAGACATGGTTGGCGACGACGACGACGACGACGACCATGCATGTGGAGTGGGCGACATGACATCACGTGCTCTATCGAACCGCAGGGTGGAACTGAATGATATTATTTTGCAGTAGGTAGTCTTTTTTTTTCGCGACGGTATTATTATTATTCTTAAAGCAGCCAATGTCGCCGCCAACGAAAAACGTGCTACGAGATAATAAACGTATATTATTATGTAAATAAAAAATAGAGAGTATAAAATAGTGAAACAAAAAATAAGAAAAGAAATCCGTAGTTAGTCCGACATTTGTACGAGCGCAGTGTGTATATAAAATATATTACTTATATATACATACACATACGTACATAATATATACATACATGTATATCGACCGCGGTGGACGTTTTACACAAATGTACGACACACTAAACATACCTAATAATATCGTCAAATCCCTCTCTCTCTCTCTCTCTCTCTCTCTCTTAACGTGTATTGTGTGTGTATAATATTAAGTTTTGTTACGATATCAGAGTGTTGAACCCTTTACCCCTATAATAATAGTAAACTCTCTACCTGTTCCGTTTTTTTTTTTTTTTTTGACAAATCTACGTCGTTCCGAGGCCGGGCATCGCGCAACTTTTGCCGGTCGAGGATGAAAAGGGTTTTCGAGAAGCGCTCACCTCGTGAATAACGCATGGCTGCACGCTGAGCGTATGTTCCGGACTAATGATTGATGTGCTTACGTGAGATACGATCGTCGTCGTCGTCGTCGTTTGATTCTCTTTGCACGTGAAAAAAATAATTTAACGTTACTATTATTTGTGTTGTGATGCAATTGGTGATATCATTCTACAGGTATACGTAGTGAGTTTTACCAATCGTACTACAGGGCGCAGGCCATGTTTGATATACCGTGTGTTCAATTTTAAAGGTAACAGGAAATATTTCGAACGCATGACCTTGAATTTGATTCGGGGTTTTTTTACAGGATACAGGACATATACGTAAATACATATTTTTTTGATAAATTAAAATTTTTAACTATTTTATATCTACGCATGCGCAATAAAATAAAAATTTCTTAAATAGAAACCATTATTTTTGACACTGGATTTGGATTGCTCTATTTTTAAAGTTTTAAATCAGTTAATTCGTAAATATCGCATCAGTACCTATAGTATTAAAATCCATCGAGTTCTTTATTATTAAATTTCCAGTTGTACATTATTCAAAGTTAAGGCAAAAATCCTGACGCAAAATAAGTTTGCCAATGTAGATTGCGATACACGTGTCAATAGTGCAATTATTGAAACGACCTGATTCACGGTGGGTGGTAGTTTATAAATTAATTTGTAAACCATTGTATGGCATCGTATGTATATTATTATTGCTTACCCGTGTTTACCAATGAGTTCTGAATGACGTATTTATATACAGTATATAAATAAAATTATTTCAACGAGTGTAATAATTCTAAAATATTAGTAGGTACTTAGTAATAGTATTCAAGTAGAAAATATACCTAAACCATCTAACAGTTCAAATTGAAAACTAAAAGGACATCAATTTTGAAAATTATTTACGTGCATTGGTCCAGCCCTGGAGGCGGAGGGGACTCGTGCCATATCTGAGTAGGTACTAAAAATTATCAAGTTAATATTTTATTTAGTAGATAATAAATATGACGTGAGTTGTAATAAAAATCTATATGCATAATATTAATAATATATATAAGTACAAAAAAAAATAAATATCATTATTATTGACACGTTTAGAAAATTATTGATTATACTGTTGTGACATTTTAGATGAGATTGTGTATGTTTAAATTTTTTGAACTAAAACTGTAAAACGGTGGTAAGAAGTTTCTTTTTTCATTTTGTAATATAAATATAATATGTGATAAGCTCAAACCGTAAATAAATGTCTACATTGAATTTAAATAAAATAAAATATACCAAATAAAATATGTGACATGGTTATTATATTGTATACCTACTACAGAGATTCACGTTGTGTTTAAATGTCAACGTTTATTCATATACGATTTATGTGAAAATGGAATGTATAATAATCAAAAAATTTAATTTCCGACCAATTCACAGTCTGCAATTTCCGAACAACAATTTATTCTTATCATACTTATCCCATACTATGTATAAATCACTAAAATATACCAACGTATCTAACAAACAAAATTTCAAACTCTATTCTCACAGGGATTTATTTTGTATGCAACCTGTGTACAATATTATACATAATATACTTTGATATAAAATCACGTGTCTGTGTAAATAGGTATAATATCTAATAATATTTCAAACCAATAAGTTATTCAAATATTTTATAATTCTGATGTTTGTTACGTGAAGTGCAGTGGATGAATTCTTATAATATGACAATCAACCTAATTCAATGCGTGGGCGTCATACATATTACATATATATATATATATATTATATGTCCTGGAATAAATTGCACAAAGGTTATTATTATTTTTGACTAGCATTCATTTTTACTTTCGTATCAATGAAAACCCTAAAATTCATTGTATAGATAATATAGTTTCGAGTACATGAATTATAGTGCTATTGAACTCGGATAAAAAATATAATAAATTGCCTTACGGTAAGTTGGTTAGTGGTTACTATATACCTACCCGTGTATATGATGTTAGGCCAATACCAAACGCCTATGATTTCATTTAGTATTTCCATTCAGTTTTCAGATCACTACTATACAGCGTGTATTATATCGATAATACGTTCTATATACTTACACAATATAAATATAATAATATCTAACTGTGAAAAATGCCAAATACAATTTTTAATAATCCCAGCAAAAGGCATCATTTTACTATAATATTATGTAGATTATATTTATAGAATAATAATAATAAGAAGAAGAACCTATAGTTAATAATATATAATATTATATCAAATCAATAACTATGAAGGTACTGAAAATACAATTTTAATATAAAACATGGTGAACTGCACCAAATTAAATCTTTTAAAAGTTAATGTAGACAAATTGATACAGTAATTATTGCAGAAATGAAAATGAAAATAATAACACAACATTTAACTAAGCTTATTATTTTGGTAATGAGGCACAGAGTATAGTGTGATTACTATTCTACTAGTTACTATTATAAAAATTATTATAACTATCAATTCAAAAATAATAACCAATTGATATTATTGATAGTACATTAAGCAAAGAACACTAAGCACACAAAAGCCAAAATAAAAATAATGGTAATTTATTGATGATACCACAGTATAGTCATGAAATCATGACTGCATATTGTTTATATAATTTTAAATTTTCAGTAATATTAATGGAATATTTTGAACTAAAAAAAAAATTTTAAATTATGAATAAAAAATACTGTATAATAGTAAAACATACTATTTATAATAACATAGATACACCTACTAAATTTTTTTAAACACTATATTTTCTAAATTATTTAAAATTTCTATTACCAATAGTTGGCTTAAAAGTGTTTTATTTGTAAATTGCATAAACCATTGTTACATTTTCATATAAAAAGAATAGGTTATGAATTTTAACGATGCATGTTTTATTTAATAATATTTATTTAACTGCTCTTACTATTTTAAACGACAATTTTCAAAACTATTTCCTTAACAATTTTAAAATATTTACTTTAGTTGAATTGGGATATTAATTTATCTAGAGAAAACAATTTTATGCAAATGTCAAAAAGTAAATCTTATAATTTTTATCTGCAAAAAATTATTCCGGTACCGGGAATCGAACCCGAGCCTCCTGGGTGAGAGCCAGGTATCCTAGCCACTAGACCATACCGGATCACAAGAGAACGATGAAAACGTTGTTAGTTAAGTAATATATTTTTAGTCTAAAAATCAATTTAAAAAAATAAGAATTAAATTCTAATTTTCAAAATTGTTAAACATGCTTATTATAAATAACATTATATAGGAATTAAAAGTACAATATTGTTAAATTAATTGTACACACTTGTACCCATAGGCCATAGCATTATACCTGTATAATTATGACCTACGTCCTATCGGCTACTATTGAATTGGCTCCCAATTTTGGGTAAATATAAATTCGATCCTTGAATTTGCTCCTGAAAAATGTGTATTTAAATTGGCTCCTTAAATTGTTAAATATTATTTTTCAACCAGGGGTTCTCATATTATAGGCGTTTACTTTTATGACGTAAAATCCAAATATATTCAATTTTCTAAATATATTATAATATAGTATTCAATCTGATACAAAAATTATTATAAGGGTTCCGATACAACAAAACCACACAGGAAAGAAATTAGAGATAAATTAAAATTTTTAGAAAATTAAATTAGTAAATATGATACTGGTGCACAAATTATTATATTTAAATCAATAAATTATTTTATTGTATAGAATAAAATCACTATTAATTTTAAAACGATAATTGTTATTTTGACAAATATCATTATTCAATATAATAATAATTTTATTATGATAATAAAAAGTTTTATCAATCGATTACTGGTTTGTTGAGAAATGATAAAATAAATGTTGATTGTATAAACTATTTATTATTTTTATAAAACATTTTTTGGTATCGTAATAATAATCTTTATCATAATAATACAATTTTTATCAAATAATTATCAATTCCATATCCACCAAAATTATTTTATCAAATTAATAAATACTTTATGGGGTCATTATTAATAAATATTTTATTAAATCAATCTATTTTTTTTTTGAATTTATTGATATTTTTCGTTTTGTGTGTAAGTTCGAGGTTTCAATACATACAAATATTGACCAATAAGTATATAGACCCCGAAAAAAAGTACAATATAATATTTTTATTTGACTTATTAATTTGTATGTATACATTTTATAATGACGCACTTTGGTAAAATACTGTCTGGTTTTTTAATTTATATAATATACAAAATTTTTATATTGACGCACTTAGGTAAAATATTGTCTGGTTTTTAATTTTTAATTTAATTTTGTGTAACGATGTAAAATATACGAATACGAATTATACGTACTATAAATTATTAACATATTGGCAACCAATACGTTTTTGAAAAAAAACGGTAAGGAGCCAATTCAAAGGTATCTGGTAAGGATAAAATATTGACTACCTGTATTGTGGAGCCAATTCAATTGCACCGGACCTATCACTGGCGTAGCGGAGGTATTATTTTGAAGATATTGCTCCTTCAAAATGTTTGATAGATGAGTGGACCTGCCCTTACCCCTATCCATCTTGATGACTAGGTATATCATAGAACATAGAAATTTATTTTTTTCATTTTATTGAATTTTAATTGTTTCAACGAAATCTTTATTTTTACAATGTTTTAATTTAATCATATATGTAACATATGTTCTTCAATCTACAGCATAAAGTCTGTTTAATATATCAATATATATATATATATAAATTCTTATGTGGCTATGTATTATGCACACATCAGTTAAGTTAATCTGTACAAGTATGCATTAGCTATCATGAAAGTTTCTAAAAGTTGCTTCTACAGGAAATTATATAGATTTAGATTAAATAATTACTGGTGACCTGGAGTCTGACATATTATGAAAATTCAAGAAACTTTTCGTAAACTAGTGTCCGCGATGGCCCGATGATAATAACGATAATATGACTGATATGGTATTTTACCGTATGCCTATATAGTTATAGTATAGTTGAGTACATTGTATATCTGCAGAAACGCGAATGTATATAGCTATATTTATAAAAAATCATGCTGAGGTATTCGCATACAATTAAAAATTTATCATTTTAATAAAATATAATAAAATATTGTGGCTTGGTGGGGCGCGGTCGTACGCTCAATCTGCGGAAACGCACTGAGCGTACGTACCAGCCGCAGTTGCTAGCTCCCGGATGGGTGACCACCCGGGATTTTTAGCCAGTTGCCACACATACACAAACACGTGTTACAAACCTACTAACTCAAAAACCTACAAACAAATATACAAAAATAACTCCTACCGCACCACCCCCACACCCAATGACCTATGTTGCCGCGGGTTCCCCTCAAAAAAAAAAAAATTAAATTAAATTAAAATATTAGGTAACTACAACACATACCCATTGCAGTTGTCTACTCAATTACGATTAACTGTTTTCGAACCTATCAATTAGCAGAGTGACTTCCCTGGTTTTGTTATTAGATATTCAAGATTGTTTTCGATTGCCTATTGATCATCGATAATGAACAAACTTAACATCTCATGTTGAAAATACTAAAGCGTAGGTTATATAAGCACAACACACTATATAGTATATACCAATAATAATATGCAATTAGTGCTGAACACTTGAAAGTACTAAGTAGGTATGCATTTAGGGTATTATTCCAATAACCGCAAATCTTCTGATAATCAAATACTACACAAGTTAATAGGTCTATATAATTGGTAAATATTAACATATATACTACTTAATTGAATAATATAAATATTATGTTATACTCTAATGGAGAAATTGACACTGTGCAAGTTGTTGCAGGCATTCTTCCCGCTCCTCAACACGCACGTATTACTCCTTCTTATTTTATCCCAAAACCTCTAATCAAAAACAATAAAACATACTTTTTTCTATACCTAATTATGTTATGTATAGCTATTTTACCAAGCAATATTCTAGATTTCAAATTTCCCAAATGATTTGTTTTTAATGCACAAGTTCTGTTATACGAACATAAACGAAATGTAAATTATCAAAATATATGAAAAAATAATTTTAAAGAAAAACAAACTGTAAATCATAAAAATGTACATACATTTGTAACATACATATATTGTTCCTATTAATTGTAAACTAGCCAATATTATATAAGTTATATTTCTCAATCATTGGAATTCAGTGATGTTTACTTATATTGTTTCTCGACGACATATGCTGTTATGAGTATTTTTTATTAATAAAAAAAAAAGAACCGAATTACATGCAGACACTCGCTTTAGCACAAAATAGTGATGCATTAGTATAGGTACATTTTAAAGCGAAGTCAACTTAAATTTATGATTGTTGAGATTTCTTTGATACCTATATTATTCACAAGTTGACAATAATTTTTTTTCTTACGTTTAGAGAATCTTCTGATACTTAATTACTTACTTAGTTACCTAATACTTCTACAAACTAGAACCAATTTCCGATCGATAAATGTGGTTATTAAACGTTTTTAAACACTCCTTTTTTCAAAGAAAAGAATGTAAAAGAAACACAATTGTAAAACTTAAAGTCCCTATTGCCTTACTATATATTTTATGAATCTAAAAACTATTTTACATAGTAGATAGAATAAAATTTATATTTTCCAAAAGGGCTTAAGTTAATAACTCTAGGAAGGCTCTATGGTTCTCATCCCTATCCAATCCATGCATATATAATTATATATGGATAGCTTTTAACTATACTCAACGTTTACGGATTCGTAACTTATATATGACCCATTTACAGAAACAAGTTAAGTCATAAAAAACAAAATAAACAAACTTTGAATTATCCTGAAAAAACCTTATATTACCCCGTTACTTAACTTAACTTATTTTTAATCATCTAAAATAGGAAACTAAATCTCTCCTTTTTTTAAAATAAATACAATCGAAAAGTTTCATGAAAGTGACAAATGCTCATGGTCAATTTTATATCTCTTATAATATATATATTATTTATATCTCTTAATGTTTACTTCAGATTCCACACTCCACAGTGTGTTTACCTTTTTACAGTCAACCCATAGAAAAAAAAAATATACATATAAAACATTTAATTTTAATTTGTGTCACACCCCTTATAAGTTTAGAGGTTATTAACATTCCTTTCCTCCTATTTATCATTTTACTTTCTGTATTTCATGGAAGGTTTTATACTGTCATTTAGATAATAGATAACTCAAAATATTTATTATTTTATTTTATTTTTGTTTATAGAACTTCATAATCATAATATAATATTAACTCTTATAAAAATTATTTTCAATATTACAAAAATATGCTATTTAATAAAATTATACGAGTATTTCACAGCATTTTATATTTGTACATTTTATATTTTATATTTTTCATTTTTTAAGATTCTTAATAAGTAGACAGTACCTACTGTTATAAATAATGCCACTTTAATACCTAACCTACATCATAACAAATGTATACATATATCATATATGACAATATGTAAATATACATATTTATGATTCATATCTATAGTATACTAATGCGAAAATAAATAAGAGTTTTAACAATATGTGAATTGTATATAACAATTAATTATACATATGTTCATTTCATGCTATCCGTTTTTTAATTTTTTTTTTTTTTTGCTATTTTTTATACTCGTTTGAATATTGATTAAGATACATCAACATTTTCAAAAAGTCATTCAATTAAAAATGTATAGGAAAAAGGATAATTCTCATAAAAAAGTGCTATTGCCTAAACAGAACACTCCTACAATGGTATAAAAATCTAAGTATTTTAAGGGCTACTTTTGGAAATTTTAAATACATTAAATTAAAAATTATATTTCAAAATACTTATATATATATATTAATTAAATATATAATATATATAAAATATATTATATATATAATATATATAAAATATATTATATATATAATATATAATATATTTATTTAAATTAGTAGGTACGCAAAGATAACTTTTTTTAATACTTAAAATAGTTACTAGCGTTCTGTCAACATGAATACAAATCTGTAAGATATGTATTATTTTACACAATAAATATTTACCTAACTTTATATCGAATTACCCCGATTAAATAATCTTTAAATAATGACAAAACTAAAGTATTGGATGCAAATACCAAATTACATAGGTTCCTAGAGTTACTAATAGTTAATTCTATCATAATTTATATTTGAATAATAAAAAAACGATAATGCTTTCTAATGGTATCATCATAAACAAGACACTTTAATATATTTAAATAATAATGAAAACCCGTACCCGGCCAGTATAGATTTATAATTTACGATGATATCCGGAATAAGGGTGGTTCCGAGTTGACGTACGTGACGACCGGAATTAAAACTCGACATTGCGAGGGCGACAGGTTGAGTGCATTAACTTGTAGCCACTACCGCGTAATGTTTCCTTTTTTGTTTTTAATTTAATTGACGACAGAGCAGTGGTTGAAAAAACCTCTTTCTATTACTAAGCTTAGCAAACCATGTATACAGAATAAAAGGGATAAACAAAAATTAAATTAAACTACAACAGTCAAATAACCAAAATATACAAAGTATAATACATTTAAATCAGTTGAATTACGCCTAAGTTTATAAAATGGTAACAGGTAAGAAATGGCCAACCTAAAAAATGTTTGAACTTTTGAAAATTTCTTATTTACGTATTACATGCATTTATTTTATTTTCAACAGCTTTTATAGAAGTATGTCAATAACGGTGAGTATAAAATAAACAAATATTTAAATAATATGGTATCATATTTAACACGATATGAAGATATAGTATGATACACATTATAAATTATAATTAAAATAGTTTTCATTAAACATATTTACCCATTTTCCTATCCTATACTATTCCATATAGTAGCAATTTCATAACAAATAGATAAAATTAAAAACACAGAGAATAGGGATATAATCATTTTTACTCAAATTTTACATCATTAGGAATGCTGTATCCAATCCTTTAGTTTCGTGTGATTACAGAATAAGATCATAATTTTTAGAATTTATTATTAAGTAATCATTTCATCGGGTATATTATTACAGATTAATTTCTTTATTATTAGATTAATATCTATTATATCATATTATTTGCCGTGTGTCTCGCTCAGACTCAGATTGGGCCAGAAAGCTACCGCGCTAAGCGTAGCTCAAGATTATTATGATACATGGACCGTTTGCTAAAATATCTTCTGAGATAAATGAGCCGATAAAAGGATTGTTCTGGGTAAGGTTCTTCGTTCTAGACTCCAATCCGGCTTGATCTCGCTTTACATTAAACACTCAATATTTAAAATAATATTAATCATTTTAATACATTGTAAACAACATTAATTAAGTACAAATTACTAGAGAACCTCGACATTTCTCTTACCTAAACTTTTATAAATTTGAATTTTCATTATATAACTTTCGCACTTTTTATAGTAAAAAGTAAAAAACCGTAAATGAAATAAAAATCGGGATATTCGAAATTTTTTGAAACTGAATACTTATTTTTACGTTTCAAAATCTAAAAACTCTTGTTTAATAAATAAAATAATTAAAAAATAAGACCATGTTATAAGTATTTTTTTTGATCAGCCACATATATATAATTTACACAGTGCTCACTTATTTATACTACCTTAATGTCCTTCGTTAAAATACTTAAAGTTGTTTAATTATATTATGTTTGTTTAGATTTTATTTAAATCTCAACAATCACAAGATATTATGACGTTAGTAATACAAATCAATAAGTTATAGAGCTGAAAGCAAACATAATATAATAATATTGTAAATAATAATAATTAGATAGTATTAAAATGAGCGATATTAATATAAATATAAAATGAAGACCAATAAAAAAATTTGGTACCGGTAAAAATAACGCAGGTGGGGTGGGTATTCTATTACTTATAAATTCTTATGAGTAAATTATTAATCTTGATTTAAAATAATAATTAAAAATAATTAGGAAGGTATATAATAATAAATTATAGAATATATTATAACATATATGATATATTATATTGTATTACATATGAGGTGATGGATTAATTACCGTAGTAAAATTTGTATAAGTAATTCAGATAGTGTTATACCTACTATTAAGTAATATGATATAATTGAGATTAAAAATAACGAAGGCATCATAAACCTCGGTTTTTCCAGGAGGAGGGTTGTGTGTTTTTTATCCTGCAGAATTTGGTAGTTTGACTGATACATTGTATACGGTGCTTGAGCTTGAGGATAGATAAATAGCTATGTACATTAAAATTTGGTTTTATGCATGAGTGCATGACACTTACCATTAGGTAATTTTATTACTACCTAAAGTTAGCATAATATTGGATGAAGTAATATAAAATATGATAGTGGTAATTGGGTGTATTATAGGGTGGTTGGTGGGTGGATGGTAAATGTTGATCTTTGTTGCATAGTAATATAATAATACGCGTTTTCAATTAGTTCGGTTACTCTAATATCTAACTTTGAAATGCAATATGAATACCAAAGAATAAAACAAATTTATACAGTGTATTAAATTATACTATAAAGTGTTCAAATATTTATTTTAATAATAATTAATAAAGATGAAACCTGATGTAATATTATTATAAATATATTTCAAGAATAAAATCATTAGAACAAAAATTAACAAAATAAAACCATTATATATTACAGGCACATGATTTGTAACATGATATTTTAATATTGCTTATGTATATTAATAAAATATAATTATAATTTTAATGGTCATTGTATACTTTTATACCTATATTGTTTTGTGTACAATTTGTTATAAAAATTAAAATAATATCTGCAGATATCATCGGTATTACGTGTAATTTTTGACACATGAAATATGAAAATATACATATTTTAATTCAAAAGACAAATCTAATAACAGAATCTTAATGGTTTTAATTTTTCAACCGGATAAGGATCATTTCCATTTGCTTATGTTTACTAATTTAAATGTTATTACATGTAATCTGGAGATCCTCAAGGTGCCATTACGGGATAACAGCTCCTACTACACCATTAATACATCTACGCTTTGTAACTGATCAATCCACATTTCCTAACACTTTTGTCGCTGAATATGCCAACTACGAGAAATCAAATCTCTCAGTTCTCAAAAATCATATCACCATATTTTTTTACCTACTACAATTTCATATTTTTCTTATGAAACCTCGTATCATAATTCATAATATCAAAGCTGAAAAGTTAAAATTGACAATCTAGCCACATCACTCTTATTCTTAAACACGATGAATTTCCCCTAAAATTGTATTTAACAATATCTTTATTCCAACCTCGCATATACAAAATATCTTGGAATAGATTTCTACAAAAATTTCCATTGTAAAATAACGTAATTATTTATAGCCTATAGGTATTACATTTTTTATTATTTTTTATTATATTTCGTAATTTCATCATTACTATAACCCCCCCCCCCTTCCCCGAAAAGACTCTAAATTCCCCTTCATCGGTTGGGAGCCACTGATTTAGATCTATTTCATATAAAATTCAAACTTGTATATATATCGTTTAACAAAAATTAAAATTATGAAATTAAAAATATTATTACAGATAAGATGTGAGTCAGTAGGGTGGAACTGACCATGGTGGCGAGGGGGCTATTGCCTCGTGGGCCCTTGATAATTTCATATTAATAAAAATTATTTATAATTTAAAATATAATGGCAAAACACCAGTTGAATTTATTTAACTATTGGTTAAAAACGTTTATCATATAAAATATAAAATGTCTCTAAAAATATATATTTTTTTTTTTTTAATTTAATATATTAAAATGTTTCAGCATATTATAATATGCTATTACAAGTTTACAATTGTTTAATTTTACATAATATAATGTTGTGTTGGTTGATTATATAATAGGCATAGATATTTTTAAGTAATTCTAAAAATATATATGTGTATATCTATAATAGCCATGTGGTTATAGGTTAAATGCCAGACCTTAACTACTGATTAATCTCCCGGGCCTCTTGACACCCAGTTCACTCGTGTGTGCCAGTGTGTCGAGATATATACGTGACATCATAATACAGTAGAGCCTCGATAGTCCGGACGAATTCAGATCGAGCATCGTCCGGATTATCAATTTTTCCGGATTACCGGAGGTTTTTCAAAATTACCTACTAAAATTACTAAGATTTTATTTTGAATTTCACTACTATTTCACTATTATTTCACTATTATTACGTACCTACATACATGTATAAGTCTTTACTAGGAACAGTAGGTAATAAAAATAACGAAATTGTATTTGAAGATAACAATATTTTATGCATTAATTGGGTTGCGGGAATTCTCATAAAATTTATTTACGAACAAATGGAATTTTGTCGTCCGGATAACCGCGTTCACCGGATTATCGGGGGTCCGGACTATCGAGGCTTTACTGTACATATTATCTTAATAATTGTATGCGTCTTATTATCAACCAATATTACGGATGTATTAATTGTACAATATAACTTACTATATTATGGGACATGGGTATATTATAATTTATTGGTATGTTAATAGGTCTAACTATGCGAGTGCAGTTATCAGAACAAAAATATTATAATAACGGACTTACTGTTGGAACCGACGTAGATTTGTGTCCATGCCAACTGAGAACTTACTGCGGCCGCGTTAAAAAATAACAGCACCAGAAGTGGCGGCAGTATCGTCATCAGTGCCATCAACAGCAGCGGTGACGGTGGCATGGTCGAACCACGGGGTTGGTGGGTTCGTTTTCCTTTTACACGTCGCCTTGTGTTTTCGCAGTTGATCAATAATTGTCTAGCTTTTTTTTTAAAAATACGATTTCACTTGCAGTGGTGGTCGGTTGACTACGTTCATTTTTTTGCGGTTATAGCGGACGCAAAGTAGGTACGACAGACGTACGCGGATAAGACATTTGCGATGAAAAGAAAACCTGAAACAACCGTTTAAACATTATTATTATTATATTGTATTGCATTGCATTTCGAATCCTATACAAATATTATGCGATACGTTAAATGCTTGTACTAACTACTAATACACTCTTTAAATATTAAAGTAGGTATAAATGTATAACGCACAACTTTCTTCAAAATATATCGATGAAAAATATTCAATATCACGAGGAAAATTTCACAAAACTAAATCATATAGTTTTTGCATTAATCGCGATGTAATAACATATTATTGAAATTAACTATTATGCCAGATTTAACTTCGAAGAAGTTTAAAATATTTAAAAAAAATACAGAGTAAAGTCAGCGATAATAAAGAACCCAAAAAGGCAAACTTAAATCTGATGTCAAAAATTTTAGTGCGTAGTCATGCGTAACGTAATCTATCGGATACATCGACATATTATTGTCAGTAAAGTCGCACAGTACACGTTAAATGGAACTTTAAGTATTTTAAAAATTCTTATGTAATTCTTGTATTTGAAAGAATTGGCAACATTAGCTTTGTTTCTATTTTTTATTGAGTTTGTTTAACGAATAATTTGCCTATAATATTAAATTGCACTAAACATGGAATACGATCATGAAAATCGATTATATCGCGTATAATATGATGTATTGATATTATAGTGCATGTAATGGTAGATTATTATATAGGGTAATGGACATTAATACATTATCTTAAGGTTACTACAAGCTTTCTGCTGCAACTTGATTTATCAATTAATTTACCAATACACATTTATATTATATTTACAGCAGTATATAATATATATATAAATATGACTTGGATGGGTGGAGATAAACATTTTCTCTGATAATACGATATAATAATTTACATTTTAAAGACGTCCATCTGTATGTACATAGTACTACATACACTCGATATGTACGTATTGCAATCCCCTAATCAGTAAACATAAATAATAATGACGCAATTAAGATAACCTGACAAATAAAAATTATGACGAATTGTTTAGCTGAACAGTAGTTTTGAAAAACAAAAGAAAACGATTAGCATTGAAAATAAACGAATTAATCAGTCCAGAGATGAGCCCAAAACAAAACAAATAGCTTTTCGTTTGAAAAAATAGTTTTCGGAAAAACAAAAGTAAAAATAATTGTCGATGACCGGGGAGCCACGCGCATACAGATCGGATGAGCGTTTTAAAAAGGAGAGACTATTCAATTACGCGTTTAACGACAGTTGAAACGTTATCCGTCAGCCATTATATATAGGTATAATACGTATATTGATTGCTGGATGTGTGGATTGGCAGTTTAAAGTTTCATCGTCTGAAAATTGCCAGGCGTGATTGATGAACGTTATAGATATTTATTATTACTGAAATAAAATATATCATGCCTATTGGCTATTATTACTGTTATTGTTGTTTTTATTAACGACATTATCATCATCGATATTAGACCGCTGTCTATCGCTATCGATTTCTGCTTGTACTATCGAGGACTTGATTTTATGTCTCGCCAAGCAGCTGTCATTTCTTTCGTGTCCATTGAGATTATCTTGGTGACTGAATTTTGGTCTTGTTTGGTAACCCAAAAAAATGCATGAATATATTATTTTCAACTAAGAATCACGCATCAATACAACTATTTCAACTATATGTATCTACAGGCAATACACTACAATTATAAGTTATAACTGCACGTGTAATAATAAAATTACATAATAATTAAATGGCTGAATGACCACAAATCGCCACAGCATGAAAAAATACGAATTTAATATTTTAGTTCTCTCAGTCACAAAGTTTCTAAAATGGTATAATATAATACTATTTACAACATTAAAACCCTATGCCTAAATTTTGTTAAATTTAATTTTGTATTGAACATTAGTGTTTCCCAAAGACAAATAAACCCGAGAAGTGCAATCCGTCTGCGTAATAAACTAATAACTAGGTAATTAATAACTCATTTTTTCTCACGTGAACCTCCAATTACAAAAGCAAAATGCTTCAGTTAAAATTGTCAAACAGATCACACATTTTTCTACCACATTGTTGGTTATAACTTATAAGTATTATAACAGGAATGGGTGGCAGTATTGTGATGAACAGTTCCCATCCGTTCCTGGTTTTTGAACAGGAAAAAAAATATTATCTTTTAATGTCTGATGCATTTTTGATTCTATACCGCTCTATTACAAATACTAACCAATTTTAAAATATATAAATTAGCATCTGAGATATACATGCATAGATTATTATATTCATTAATTCATTATATATATATATATATATATGGATTTTGTTAAACTAGTTTTTTTTTTTTTTTAAGCAAGTGGTAGATCAGTAGTAGTAGGTACATTTAAATGTTTCAGTAATATAGAAAATTAATAACTATAATAAATATGCTTAATATAACTTAATATACTTTATAGAATTTATATTACTTCCATTTAATGTAATAAACATTAATTCTCAAACCGTTAGTTTTTAGATGGTTTTATTTTTAGTTGCGCTCATTTTTAATTAAATAAAAAATATGAAATTACGCTGTATATGGAATGGTTGATTTCCAAAACAATACAATAGAAATTCTTAACATACCTAGTTATTCAAAATTTTAGCACACCCGTTGAAAAAAAAAATTTTATAATACTATGAAGTGTGCAATTCAAACAATAATCCGTGTTTTTTTCATATCAATAAAATCCAAAAAAAAAACATTAATCAATATTTAAAGAAAAAATGGTTAATAATAATATTGATTATGACGACGTATTCAAACATCATAGACGTGTATTATTATTTCTATGTGTCACATGTTTTTAATAATTGTATTATGACGTGGAACAAGTCATTAGTTAAACACGCAGTTGAACAGACGATAGATATTATTAATACGTTCAAAGGCGACCGGTTTCGTACATCGCCAGAAAAATTCGACAAAAATTCATGGTCCAGGTGAGGCTCGAACTCACAACCCCGGCATTGCTCACGACTACTGTCTTATAAGTACCGTGCGCTAACCGATTGCGCCACTGGACCCACACGACATTCCGATCCAAAACAATGTGTTTTGACTGGCATCGAATTCCCGACATAATGGTAACTATAAAAATACTAATGCCGTCTACGAATTACGGAACAGTGCGCCGTTTCCTGACGACAACTATGATCATTGATCCCAGCATCGTGGTATAGAACTTGGAACTTGAAAGTGTAAATAGTGTGTAGGTATTAGGTACTCAAATCCGGTGTTGTGTTGGGTACAGGCAATGCTCGACTTGACAAAATTAAAGTAGGGGGACTCTGTTAACTTTAAAAAAAAGAGCGTCCCCGCCGCTTGTTAAACGTTACAAAGCCGTGGGGGCTACACACCCACACCACACCGCTTTAAATCATATAGGAAATATTTATGAATAATTAAATTTAAAAAAAAAAAATTATGTAAATATTATAATATTGTGTATTATATTTTTAACTTATAAAATAAAATATAACAAACTCAAAAACAATCGAAACAAGACAAAAAAAAACTATTTATTTAGGTTTATTTATTTATATATGTTATCACTTATCACGTACATTTTAATAAAAATTAAAAATTCAGAATGATGGCAATGATCGCATGATTTATAGCGTCCCATGCGTTCCCCTTAAAAATAAAAATAAAGGTACTCTGAAATTTATAAATAATTAGTTGGGGTACTCCGTCCCCCTGCCCCCCCCCCCCCCCAACAAGTCGAGCACCGGGTACAGGTGAATATTCTCTTATAAATTATAATACTACAATAATAATTATAATACCATACATGTGCGGCAGTTGGTGTAATTTCGTAGAGTAATAAACTTGTACGATATAATGTTGTTTATAAATGTTATATAATGTGAATAAATCAACGTAAAACGTAAAACAAACAAGCCATTATAATAATATATAGGTACCTATGCTTTAATAAATTGAGAAATCATCAAAAAAATTGTTCAATCGCCTTCACTTAACTAGCTATACGATGATGTTCATTTAGATAAATATAATTTTTTTTTGTCATGTTAAATATCTACGCTTCTACCTAGTTTTATTTTGTTCCTTTTCTGTGTATATTGGTAGGTACTTTTTATTTTTAATGTATTAAGTGTATTTTTTTACATACAATTTGAAAGTTATCTTCAAAATGATAACAGAATGTATTGGTTAAAATACAAACGATTAAAATGTATCTATAATATTGCATTAATCATTCCCAATTTTTGGGTCAATATTAATTTTTTATAGTAAAGCGAATTAACGCAATCACATTTAAAGGAAATTATAATTTATCATAAATATAACACTAGTCCATGTTGTTGTTACAAACCTTAGTCCAATTTTCTTGAATATAATGCAGTTTTGTTGATAACTTCTTCAACCTTTAGTTGGACACAATTTTTAAACCACTTAAACTACGAGTCTAAAGAACTTCTTTCTCTCGTTATTATTATTATCAAACGCATCTTATCATTCTTAAAATCTAATGTCGACAGTAAAGACCGCAGTGAATATAATTTTAGAATTTTTTTTAAATATAATTTAATATAATCTGTGGTATTAACACAGATAAAAATATGATCTGTGCTATTTTCAGAATTATCATAATTATACATAATTATAGGTGATAGACTACGGAATATCTATTTGTTTTCTAATATTTTTGAGACTCTGATCGCCCCAATCTATTTTTCAATGGCGCACGTGTGTTAAACAAACTAAAATCTGTCAATTATCACTTTTTGGGTCAGAAAAAAAGTCACCTTACCAGTGCCTGTAAATACTTATTCTTTAACGGAGAATTCGATTTATTCTTCCAACTATTTTGTAGTACCTAGGGCTGGCGGTATTTTCGGTATACCGGTAATTACCGGTATTTAAAAAATCTCGGTATCCGGTATTTTCGGCATTTCAGAATACCGGTATACCGTGCTTTGGTAATTACCGTTGTTACCGAAAATACCGTGCCACGGTAATACCGAAAATACCGAGGTGCGGTAATTACTAAAAATACCGAAGTGCGGTAATTACCAAAAATACTGTACCTAGCCACTTAGCTCTTATAGGACCTAGGTAATTACCGAAAATACAATACCTACCTACATTTATTTTTCATTATTTTTATGTAATCTGATAATTATAATGACATAATGCCATAATTGATAATACCTATTGTATTATTATAATGAAAAAATCATAGACAGCTAGATAGCCGACTATAATTTGTTATTGAAGCCGTGTCCCCCTCCCGTCCGCTCCGGACCTAACCTATAAACTAATGGACATCGTTTAGAGACAGACGGGATTATTGAGAGAGAAAAGAAACAAAGTAGTCCGCACCTCGGTATTTTCGGTAATTACCGAAAATACCGTATAACCGGTAATACCTTAGTTACCGGTAGTAAACAAATACCATCCGGTATCAGAATTTCGAATACCGCCACCAGCCAGCCAGCCTTTGTTTTTTCTATACTCTATTCAAAAATAGATTGGTACACGAAGGCGACCGGTTTACGGTGCACAGACCACATCCCGCCATGCCGCGGAACAAAGCCACGCCCATGCGCAGTATAGGTATTACTTGTACCGATCTCATTTTGGACTGACTATAATAATGCAGCGCGTACTGCGTAGGTTTTTTTTATTGATATTGAAATTATAAATAATTTCTGCTTCGATATCTGAGGCATTAGCATTACATTTAATATTATACTAGAAAAAATAAAAATAAATATATATACCTATTATATATATATATATATATATATATTTATAAAAAGTACACAAAAATGATTAATTACAGTTGTTATAGTTTTAAAATCTTATAGTAATTTGAGAATTTGTGTTGCTTTGAAGAAATGTATGGTGCTTGCTTCGTTGTCTGGATTTGGACCAATACACACGACATCGTTTATTCGGTATTCCTCGAAAGCGAGCATAGGTTAGGTTAGGTTAGGGCATTCTGAATTCGGGGCTGAATATCTCTCAAAACACCATTATTATTAATGATGCAAATCGCACTTTAATATAAATATAAATCACTTGCCAGCTATATACCTACCTTATATACCAACACAAAGACGTATTCAGAAATTTGGCGCCCCAGAGTTAAAATGCTTTTCCACCTCCCCACCACCACCGCAAAAATAATTAAAATTTTTCCACCTACCAAGCGCTTCGGAGCTTACCTTACGTCGACCACCCGAGAATGTTATCGTAGTTTTCGTTATATTTTCTAGAACATTAATGGTATCAATATAAATTTGTCAAAAATAAAAAGTAGGATTATTTATTATCCAATTATTACGAAGCAATAAATATTTACTACAGTTTACCTACATTATTTGTTTTCGACCTTTAAAGGAATTATATACTCGAAGATAATCATCAGTGTCTACCTATAACCTATATTTCTCTTGCTTACAATTGTAGTGGCAGCTGGTGTTACAACCGTAGAATATTAATGACAAAAATCAATTCAACCAATGTATATTATTGTTCATTAAAAGAAAATAAACAATATAAAAATCTGATGCCACACAGGACCATCATCACCCTTTCTAGCCCTTTAAAGTCTAAACATGTTACTGCTGTACCTATGTAAAGATATATTATACTGTTATACTATTATAATATTTTAACGAAGATTTATATTTCGATTTGATTTATACTTTATAGGTAATTATGTACTACTTTTATAGATTCTGAGCAGTGTGAGGAGTAAATTGATTTTACAATAATGTGTGATTTTTTTTGTGACTGTCATCACGTTTTGGGGCAGTAAAAATGCTTCGATTTTTGACTTCAGTACCTTGTTAGATCAAAAAGTGAATCTAGTTAGTACTTTGGGGGTCAAAAGTAAAAAATTAATCAAATTAATTCTAATCAATCTGGATAGACAAACGAAAAATTAAGAAAAAACGGGAATTTTTAAAAAATTTCGACTTAAGTTAACTATTTATAGTAATATTCAATTTTCGATAATTATTAGTTTTTTAAAAAATTAATATCAAAAAAAATTTATTTGTTGGGTAAAAAAGCTTTAAAATGTTATGCAAGGCTCCTAACATATTTTTACAATAGCAATTGTAAAATAAAATAAATACATGGTTAAGATTTTTTTTACAAGCATTTAAAATTTTAAAGTTTGAATTTTGAAAAAATATGTAAAAATAACGAAAATTCGCTAATTATTTTAAGCTAGAAATTCATAAAAAATTTTTTTTTTAAATCTAAGATTTGAAAATTTAATACAAGATTCCTTACTAGTTTTTAATCTTTATTACAAAAAAAATATACACCAGTAATTCAAATTTAATTTTTATGAGTGTATCAAATTTAAATTTTTACAATATTGGATTTTCACAAGATTTCTCATTTAGCGATTTTCTTCTTTTGGTGTAACTCTAAAACAAATAACAAATAATCGCAGATACTTGAAATTTTCACTGAATGTTTATATAGACATTTTCTATATTTTTAAAAAAATTCAAAATATTTTGATCGGTTTTGAGCTGTTTACTGACATTTTAATTTTTTTTTTTTAAATATCGATAAAATGTATTTGTTGGGTAGAAAAGCTTGAAAATTTAATTCAACCTAACATATTGTTACAATAGCAGTTAAAAATATTAAAAATACCTAGGCACGATTTTTTTTATAAGCATTTAAAGTTCGAATTTTGACTAAATACGTGAAATTTTCGGCAGTGTTAAAATTATCTAAAATCTAAGATTTTAAAATTTTTAATTATCTATAATATATCCTAGAGAGATAAACCGTCTCCGCACAGAATCAGTTCTTCATTGCGTCCTTGGAAAAGGGGATGGATCACCAGAAAACGCTAGACTCTAGCGAGAGGGTGCGACCGACCCTAATTCTAAGTCTGTCTTTACCTAAAATGTCAGCTGGAGGCATATAGTGGCTAACAAAAGCGAAGCTTCGTCTGACACCGTCTGGTAAGCCTGGATAACCCTTAGAGCAGCAGATCTCCTTGTTTAATACTATTGTAGGTGAAGAGACACTTAGATTCTTAACGGAGAGATGGATGTTTAGTTATTTTACAATTATGTGTGTTTTTCATATGTGACTCACGGCTTTCAAGGTAGAAAAATTGCTTCGATCTTTAACATTGAAGGTGGTTTCTGATTGAAAATTGGATTTTAGTTGGTACTTTTGAGGGTGAAACTAAAAATGCCAACCAAATTATTTTCTTGGTTACTATATAGGAATTAAAACAACAACAAATCATTACGAAAATACCAGATTTCGACAAAATAGATTTTCTTATTTTTATATATTTTTTTTTTTATTGATAATTTAAAACATCAATTACAAATATTATTAGTTTAAGCTTTTAAGTTAAATGTAATTATATAAGTCCATTTTTCTGTAATTGTTAAACATATTATACTGTGTCACTGTTGATTTTATTGTGTTAGGGCCTAAAGCTAGATCTAAATTAGATGAAATATCAAATATGGTGTACTTTCTGCAGGGTGTTGTCTACTTATAACTTATATTATATTTATAGCATTTTATAAATTCTGTTAGTAGTGTTTGACTGTTGGGTTAACGCCTCAGGGTACCACTGTGACATTTTTCTTATTTTGTTGTAATTTAAAAACCAATAACCAAAAGAGTAAAAATGTTTTTCATTTCATACATGGTATAATTTTTTAATATATATTTATTATTTTTGAACTATTTATACTTTATAGACATTTTAAATTTTCGCTTGGTCAAAAAGCTTGAAAATTCAATAAAAGATTCCTCGCATTTAATTTTTTACTTTACTTCATAAAATAAGAGTCATTATAAAATACATATATAAGTATCTATAGCCTATATATGCGTATAGGCAATAATATACAACTGGCAATACAATTTGTGTCATATTTTAATCTACACTTTTTGTGTGTTATGAATATATGAGATATCGACATTTTCTTTTCGATTATGTATAAAATTGAACAATTTTTTTTTTCATTAAATCTGTCTATTTTAACTTAAGTGTACTAATATTAATGATATATATCATCTTTTTTTTTAGCATCTATAATCCTACTTTACATTTTATTTAAATTGTATACAATTTTTTTAAATAACTGTATCCATTATTATTGTCTATTACATTATAACTACTTCGCGCATTAGTTTCAGTTTACCACTCACACTTATTGACCTAACTGAATCGCAGTCGCGTGGTCTGTTATTATTAAATTTAAAATAACATTCCGTTTTATTTTCTTGTCATTTATTGCCACAGTAACCGTTGTGTAAATTATACCTAAAGTACCTATATTACTGTAGATTTGTATTATAATCATCGATCATCATTTATATCTCTTGACTGCGGACCAAAGGACGTACTATTGAGCTATTCAATATCATTTTTCGATAAGACTACGGTCGTATTTGAACTATGAAAAAGGTAAAAATTAAAAACGAGACCATACACGAGACATCCCCAAAAATTTGTCTAAATATACGCATACATTATATTGCAGAGAATGATGAATTTTTAATTAATTATATGGTGTTTGATCTTCAAACTTTTTTGGGTAATTTTTCAGACCTTTTACCTATCTACTAAATTTATTCTACGCAATATGACATATAAAAAGTTAAATGGTAAAAATTAAATTCAAAATATTTGATAGAATAAATTCAAAATATATGTAAATTTTCTAAATAGAAATTGGCTGTCGAAAAAATAGAGTTCCATGGAGAAATTTGATTTTCCTCTGATCACAAAATTTAATAATTATAATTTAATACTATTAATACGAGTATTATATGATAAAGAAATATTATAAAATATTCCACATTTCCATAATTTTATTATCGCAATAACAAAATCAACATTCAAAAATAAATATTTATAACTATTGACAGCGAAATGAAAAAAAATTAAATCCACTTCAATGGTTACTATTATTATTATATACTTTGATGATAAATTGTATGTATGTATTTGTATGCTATGTTATACAAATATTTCTTTATTATACAAACTTTAACGGATATCAGTAGTCAAACTCTGCAACTGGCATGCTGCAAAAACAAATCAATTTTCATCACTCAATTTACGAGAAAAAAATTATGTAAGCACTAAAATATATGGTATGGATGCATATCTCTATATATTACTAAAATATTTTTTTATTTATTAATTTAATGGTATCAAGATACCAAATATTTTTACAATACTAATTACAACTATTTACGATTAATATGTTTTCAATAATTTACTATAATAGATATTCGTTACTGTATATATACATATCATTTTTAACACAGGTTTTATCGTTAACTGCATATACAATATGTTAACACATACCTTTTATAATTTTGGTGGGCGTATAAGATATACATCAATATCGAACATAGTTATAATATTACCAATCAAGCGAATTGAAATGTATTCAAACATTGTCGTAAACAATAATTATAATCATTTAGACGATTTATTTTATCAAACTAATTTGAATTTAAATGATGTAATATGCATCTAAATTTAAATAATAGTATCACATTATTATACAGATAAGTTAAGTGAGTTCTGCGTCTATAAGAAGTAAGAACAATGATTGAAGAATATCTGCTATTATGCATAACGACATGCTCATATACTATTCAAGTAAAATTCAAGTTATCATTTCTTAAGAAAAATATCGTTTTGAAATTAACCATTGCATCTAAATAGTTTTTATTTATATGCCACTTGAATATATATTTTAATGTTGATGTATAGGTAAGTCGATCCCCAGCATAAATAACATATTATGTATTTTAGTATTTGTATTTATAAGTTAAAATAACATTGAAACTTTATTCAGCTAACAATTGTGAAATTTTTTGATTCCCCCATCTCTCTAAAATATCAACTACGTGGATGCCCATTGCCCATGTTTGTTAATGATATTTTTTTGTCAATGATTTTATATACTTTTTATTTAATGTGCAAGTACCAACATTGTAACTGAATATTGATCTGTTTAATTCAATTCATGAAAAGTAACATTATATACAAAATTCAACTTCTTATTTTGTTGAAAATGGCATAAAATTTAATTAATGTGAATACCAAAATTACAATAGACGATTTAAAACTTTATAAAACACAACAAAATACTTTCAAAACAAGATAATGTTATCTTCTCACCTCTTTTTATTTATTTATATTAACAATGAGTCCGATAATAGAATTAGATTTTTTAATATTGATCGCCCAAGTGGATCTGTAGAATATTTATATTAAAATAATCCTGAACTTTTTCGACGTATTTATCTATTGTTAAAAGTAGGTACTTACCAGTGATTCTGGATTTCCACAGAAATTTCCGGACGATCTTATTTGACATTAAAATTTAAAACGCGACAAGACATTTTTATGAAGGTGTACTGGCCGTCGTGACAAGAAAGACAAACTGATCTAGCTCTACTAAACGTTCATAGAGATATTAAAGTACTAAAGTACTTTAAACGATAAATCATGCCGCTGTCTTATTTTTGACTAAATTCCATAACTTAAATTCAGTATTGTCATATTGGCCAAAATAGTACAATAAAATATAATCCTTCCCCCGAAAAAAAATAAATAAACTGACTTGTCTTATATACGTATAAGACGCATAACATGGTCCACCTTATACCTATATAAAATATAGCCTATATTTTATTGAACGGTGATGACTGTAACCGACATAAATAGCTAATGACCATAGATTCCGGGTTCAAACAAATTATCAGTTGGTTCATGAGAGTGAATGCAATAATTAATATTATTAACATAGGTATGGGTATCAATACCTATATCGATATAATATTTTCACCTATGATGAAATTTGCATTTGTTATTTATAATTATTCTAAAATTAAACAAATACATGGCTGTAAAGTTCGTTCATAGTACTTTAGTACCTATATACATTATACATCTTATAAATTATCCATAATTTATAATACTGCTAGCACTCTTAGCTGGTAATAGTGTAATACTATTATAGTATTATCAATCTAATAGTAATGAATTAAAATTTATCATTATATAATAAGATCATAAACAGCTGAGAAAGATTACAGTCACTTTAATTATTATTTTGATGATAATAAACGGTCACTGTTAAGTCTTATTAATTAACAGACATAATGACTAACATTCATCTTATCGAATTTAGGAAAACTAAAATAAATTATTCGTGACTTTTTCATAAAATATGTAAAATTAATACAAACCAGAGAACGTACAATATTGTATAAATAATTTAAACAACGATATCACAATATAAATTTTTTTTTTAATTAGAAATAAGCCTCGGCAACGGTGGCCATTGGCTGATATTGTTTATATTGTTATAATATAGTTTTTACATCATTTTTATATAGGTGTAGTTTTGTTTTTACATAGTTATTATTATTTTATAATATTTTTTAAAATGTTAAATATTTAAAACTGTTTGTGTAATCGTGAAAACATTTTAGAACTTTTAAGAAATAACTTAGGTTTTTATTTTATTTATTATTGAGAAGAATTGTTTTCCAGTGTTGAATCATGATATCTTAGGAATATAGAATATAACAATAATTATTGAACTTCTGGTTAGCTGTAATTAATTATAATATCTTATACACAATAACTATGCATAAATTAATAAATATCTTACAAACTGCTTAAATGTCTTAGGTAATGTATACGATAATTAATAATCAAAAACGTTTTTAATTAAAATGTTATCAGTTATATTACCTATTACAAACCTTTAGTATATTTATGATAAAATCAATATTTAATGAATCCATGTGAAACTTATTTATTTCACTTTATCCTTTCTTTTATTGTAACCATAATAATAAATGTGTATAATGCATAATATACTATATTATTATACGTCATATAATATATATATAAATATGCTCAATTTCACTGCAGAATGCATAATACATAAAATATTCAATCTGGCCAGAGAAAATGAAAATAATAAAAATGAACAACCGCTCTATAACTATTACAACGGAGACCCGTGGCCGCCTCTACGTCATTATCATCACCATCAAAATATAATAATATTTAACTTCACTATATTATTATTTCACGCGACGAGACTATACAGACTCGCTGCAGATTATGCTTTATAGTATCGTGTCGTTTACCAACGACTTCTGTTATATTATATACTTACCCATACTATCCACTCGAACGCGTTCAATCATTCTCGACCATTTGTTTTTGTTTTTTTTTTCTTTTCTCTATTGTTCTACACCCACTCGCCGCCGAGTTCTTATCCCCTCGCTCACCACCGCCAAAACCAACCCTTCACCCGCATAAACCCCCTGCCACCCCCCCCCCCCACCGCCACACCCACCAATGACTATTCCACCGTCACAAACGCCGTACCGGAACGAAGATTACTCGACCCTCGTCAAGCAGCGGTGTGGACCGTTTAATGTTATTGGTATTCACGCCGGAAGTTTTATTGTCGTACTCAAACGTGAGTTTTTGCCCTTTCCGGTTTGATTTACCGTATATCGCCTGGCGTCGGATAATTGTATATGGATCGCTCCACGTATATGATGCATATAATAATATATGTATATATGTATATGGGTGCCCGCTCGGCGATATTATATTATTGTTTGTCGCGCGCGATCGGTTTGGGGTGGAAAATGGTAAAAAAAAAAAATAATAACATAACACTATCGACTCGACGTTTTTCCGCTACTCGTAAAAAACGACACTTGCGGACATCCCCGCGTGGTCGTCCATCCACCCTCGCGACTTGTATATTATTATACACATTACAATAATATGGCACCGCCGGGCCGCTGCAACTCGCGTATGTATTATAATTTATAATATATAATATTATGTATACTACAATACGGAGGTTTTGCGTTGTTGATAACGGCGGTGGATGTTAACCGAGAAAACAATATTATAATATATCACATAATTTATATGTTTGGCCGCGGCGACGACGGTCGGGTGCAGGGAACGAAAAATGTGTCACGGTGTTTAATAGCTACCACGGGACCCGCAATAATAATAATGTAACAGCTCTGGCGAGCTTAGCGTATCCGCCATGATACGACTACACTATATGTAATTATAATATATATATAACGTTGTTGAGATACGTTCAAATACAAAATGTCTAAATAATATTATTATGGGGCCGGAGTGGTGCAGTGGTCAGGCAGTTGATTGCGACTCACGCAATATTATCGGTTCGATTCATAGCAAAGTGCAAAAAACTGCGATCACCAATTTCTCGTGATGCTGTCGTCCGATTGCGTCATCCGGTTTCCGGCTATTAGGTCCCACTCCACTGGGAGTGAAAACCGCACACGTCTGCTTTGGAGAGAAGGGGGTAGTGACGGTATAGTGTCATGTATGTATAGTGATATGCACATAGGTAAATAGATCACATGATCGCTTCCTACTATTATACTCACTTGTGATATGCATCGACAAAGACCTCAAGGTCGTTTCAATTATATGAACAAATACAGAGAAAAAAAATAATTATTATATTAATAAGTACACATATTGTATTTGCATAAGTACAATATGCAGGACGCGCTGCCGCCTTCGACTCGATAGGTACCTAATATTATCCTGCAGGACGGCGATAAGGACGACGCACATTCACCACCGTTATACGCACTAGCTGTTTGTGTAATTATTGCGGTTATTATTATCACTGTGATTAAAATTATTACTCTTTTTTGAAAAAAATTGGTCTCCCGATGGTTGTGTGGCGAATTTGTGAGTTAGGGAGTATATAGGTATATGTACCCATCGACCACTATAATTAATGTATTTTCATCACCGACCACGATGACTAAATTTGAAATTTAGACCAGCGATTTCCAAAATTTTACAACACCACGGCTGCTTCGCTGCTTTAGGAAAAAGTTTCGTGAATCGTGGAACCATTGTGTAGAAGAATAGACCTTAAACTCATAGACCAGCCCACCCGATACCAAATGTATTGATATAGTCGCATGCCGACATGGCGCAGTGATGCAGCCCGTTTAATATATATATACATAATAATATATATAAAAATATATTGTCCCGTATCCAGGGGCGTATTTTGACTTACTTCTAGGGGGGAGGGGGGGGGGGGGGGTGACTCAAATTTTTTTCTTTAATTCAAGCTCAAATTTTACAAGTGGAAATGCGTGGTCGTAAAATGGATATAATATACAGTAATAACGGCATTAACTACGATTTATGGTATAACAACAATAGGTTCTTAAATCATGTTATTATATGTGATAATAAAATAATAATAATAATAATAATAATAGAAATCTGTGGATATTGTATCTAAGTATTCTAAGTATCTGGTCTTCTATATAAATAATTTTTATACTATATCATTATTATTATTATATTAAACAATTTTAACTGTGTATTTCACATATTATAATCGATTCCTTAAATACGGATTCAGGGGGGGGGGGGTCGATCGCCCCCTTAGCTCCCCCTTAAATACGCCCATGCCAGTATCAGAGAAACTGAGTGACTGTAATCGAAAAGCGCCACCTATCTATTGACACGGTGTAAACGTGAAGGGGGTCGGTCTATGAGTAAAAGGTCTACGGTAGAACCAATATTTTCTAGCAATATTATACTAGGTAGTAAATATTATTTTGATGAAGTTCATTTTCCTAGAATAATATGAAATAACTTTCTAAATATACACAAGCATATTATATAATGTGCCGGAACCACTTTGAACTGCACACTTCAGGGATCGCTGATGTACACAATGTTAAAGGTGTATAATTTATTAATTTTTTCGTCATGCCCAGTATTGTACGAAAAACTGCATCTCAAAACAAAATACTTAAATAGTTATCCGACATCTGTGGATAATTTTTCGAATAAAGTTCATAAAGATAATAATTTTAAGATACCTACCTGTATTCCATATTGTTCCTATAGAATAATCTTAATCTAAACGTCCGCTTTACTTTATTGCTTAAAAGTTGAGCAACTATATGTCTATATATTTTTGTTAGGTAGAACAAAAGTTTAGATCTCATTACATTTTTGTGAATTTCAGATTATTAAGAACGATAACTTTCTTACATTACTACTTGTTCATTATATTTATTACATGGTAATATTATAATATTATGATATTATAGAAATGCATACCTAATGAATAAACATAATTTCTTATGTTTATTAAACATAAATATAGATATAGATAATATATTTTATACAATACAATAAATTGACGAAATTGTTTACTAAAATGTTTTAACTTTCATCAAATAATATGCCATTCATTAATATATTTGAATGTGCCTATACCTAGAAAAAGATATAAAAATAATTATTGCTTACAATATTTTGGACATAGGATTTTTATATTTGTATGCAAAAATAATTAAACTATCATCTATTTCACAAACAATCATTTCATTTTCACAAAACAAAAATACCATAAAAAAATGTTATTCATACACTACATGATATAAAATGAATAAAAAATTATTATTATCATTTTATCAACGTGTAGTAATAGTATGTATTTAGTTTGTACTTAATTAAAAGTATCACGAGTAGCGTTTATTGGAATATTTCTTATAAAATTATATAGGTATACACTTAATGATTAGAAGAAATATATATAAAATATATAGTAATATATATTATGATTTTTTGATCTATAGTTTATTTATACTTCCCGACATCACCTTAAAAGTATATTCACTGGTTTGTACGCACAAATAAAACACGTATATAATTTATTATAAAGATAATAACTCTGTGTATATATCCGTCATAAAATGTTTATGGTTACTTTTAAAATTACAAAAAAATATACCTGAGTTTGGACAGTTTGGTCCCTATAAGGTAAATATTATAAAAGAATTATTGATTTGCAGAAAAATGTAAGTGACTTTTGCAATTTATTCCTCACTTCTATAAAAATAATTTTAGTTTTTAAAACAGAATATTATTACCCATATGATAAAAATAGTTAATGACACAACATGCGTTTCTAGTATTTGTGTAGTATACAATCATTACAATTTATATTAAACCTGGATGAATGGTATACATCAAGGAGTAGACTAATAGATTTTGAACTTAAATTAAAGAAATATAAAAATAAAACCATTAATTTCATACAAAATGTTGTTATGTGACACAATATTAAATATTTTAGATTGTAAAACATTTAAAGAAATAACGAAGATAAAAATTATAAAATAAAAATTAAGTATACCTATATATTATAGTACTGAGCTCTTATTTCGCTTCACTCATTTCGGTAAAGCACAGTATTGTATTATTATTATAAATTTGAAAGCAATGATAAATCATTGTATTCGAAAAACGATTCTGAACGAATCTAAATTTACTATAGTATTTATTTCGTTTTTCAAATATTAAGTGCTTTTCAAAATTAATTGAAAGTAGAGATTTTTAAAATATATGAAATATGGCTGTGAATTGGATATGAGTAGATATAATACTTATGTTATAATACAAAATCTTAATATACTTAAAACATAAAATAAGTTATAATAGATACAATTTAAATATGTATATTTTTCAAGAATTTAAACTCCTTTTTGCACTGCATTTGATTTATGGCTTAAGTAAGATTTAAATTAAACCAATTAAGTATGTAAGTATATATTATCACAAAATGGTTATAATTCATTTTAATTAATTTAGCAATACCTTTTTGTGGACCTAATTTTTGATCTTTAATTAAACTATATTTTAAAATTGTAAATGTTTAATTGTTTTGGAAATCAAGGTTCTAAGGTTTAAAACCTACGAATATATACAACTTAATTTTATTAGATACCTATTAATGTATTATTATTTATCAGTGTACGCATATAAGGTACAATGAGTATAGTGTATAAAGTATAGTAACTTAAAAGTTGAACTTAATAACATAAAGAAACATATATTGCAGTCATCCTAATTACAATTAAATTTAATATTTATTAAGTAGCTGTACATTTTTAGTTTTAAAATAATAGGCAGCATTAACATAATATTCAATACCTATTTAAAGACTTTTAAACAAAATTTCACTATTGTATTATTTCCCAAAACTAATATTGAAATGAAAATAAAAATAATAAAAAACTCATTATAAAACTAATAATTCCTTCAAAAATACTTAAAATTTAGAGTAATTACCTATAAACACCTATTGATTTTTTCTTTTACAATTCATAAAGCGGAATTTTGGGAATAATGATTTTAATTAAAAATATCAAGTTGAAGATATTATTATACGAATTATAGTAATTTTACCTGTTTATTCCAGTGTAATAAGATGTGAATATTTCTGATTATTACATCAGCACGCTGCATAAAATTTAAACATTTAAATTGAACCCAAGATGTTTAAATTGACAAGCAATAAGCTACTTTTGTTAATATCTCCATTTAAAATTTAAAGTAAATTTTTAGGATATTTTTAACAGTTTTATTTTTATTTTACTAACCGGTGAATTGAGGTATACCTCATGTAACAACTTTTGAGTTTTGATGAAACAAACAATAGTGTTTTCTTTGGAAACAAAAACACTATCCCTCTGTACTATTGTGCATTATCTAAACATATTGCGATGCAGTAAACAGTAAAAACGTAACGAAATGCGAATTGTCAAAGTTTAGTATCTAAATCTGCATACTATGTTTGTCGTTTGGGAGAAAGTATATTTTTCATTTACAAATAACTTTGGATATTGAACCTGAACGTTCAGCCGAATGGAAAATGTACGACACCGAAAAAGGTCACCTGAGGAATAACGTAGGTATATGTATTGCCGTATTGGGTTAAGTACACAAATTCTTTATCTATATAAGCAGACACTATGCTGGTTATATAGCCAAATGCCAATGCTTATGATATTACTATTGTGATTCTGAACTAGTCTCATAATCACATAATATGTTAAGCTGTGCACTAAAGTAATAACTAACGACAAGTGTACCGCAGTAAACAATAATAATTTAAACGAACACCTTATGTCTTTAAGTGTTGGCCTAACACCAAATTACAATATACTGTTATTAAGGTCGTCTAATGCAGTCAGTGCAGATAATAATCATTAGTAGTTGAAGTATAATACATTTTGTGAATCATAACGATATTAATTTGTATGCCTACAAAACAAAATAAACACATAATCAAGTTCAATACGTAACCTACATTTTTGTTTAATAAGAATGTATAAAAAAAGTGGGCAAGTCGTGAACTCTGCTGTACAGTAGGTTACTGTAATGGATGGAATTAAATTTGAATCCAATGATATTATATCATTGTATACGAAAAACGATTCTGAATGGAGACGGTTTATCTATCTAGGATATATTATGGATTATTAAAAATTTTCAAATCTTAAAAAGAAAAACTTTTATGAATTTCTATCTTAGATAATTTGAACATTGCCGTAAATTTTAAATGTTTAGTCAAAATTTGAACTTTAAATGCTTATAAAAAAAAAAATCGTGCCTATGTATTTTAAATTTTTTTTAACTGATATTGTAACAATATGTTAAGTGTCTTGAATTAAATTTTCAAGCTTTTCTACCCAACAAATACATTTTATCGATATTTATAGAAAAAAAACTAAAAAAGTTGAAAAATTAAAATGTCAGTAAACAGCTCAAAACAAATCAAAATATTTTGAAAATTTTATCAAATATAAAAAATGCCTATATAAACATTCAGTGAAAATTTCAAGTATCTGTGGTCATTTGTTTTAGAGTTATACCACAATAAGAAAATCGCTAAATGAGAAATCTAGTGAAAATCCAATGTTGTAAAAATTTAAATTTCAAACGCTCTTAAAAATTTAATTTGAATTTCTGGTGGTCATTTTTTTTTTGTGATAAAGATTGACAAACTTGTAAGGAAGCTTGCATCTAAATTACCTCTCTAAAGTACCAGCTCAAGAACATTACCTTTCAGAAAAAATGCTACACTTGATACTTTTGAGCAAGTTTAAAGGGAGAAAAAGTGTTTACAAAATAAAAATAAAAATAAATAAATAAACATAATTGTAAGCCCAATACATTCCTCGTTCCGCTTAGAATCTAAAATTGATGGAACAATATAATTTTATAACAAATTTATAAGTAGACATATTTATTTCATGAATATATTTTACTATATCGAATGAAAATATATTTATGTAACAATACTGCCAGCTATGTTTTTTTTTTTTTAATTGACTACAGTCCAAATAAGTTTAATATCCACAAAAACAAAAGCTTACATTTAAATTGTTTAAAATATTTATAAAATTAATTAACTTTGTCTACATTTCAAATATATGTATATATTTTAGTATTGATCGTTACTAGAACAAATTAATTTTAGAGGTTATAAAATTAAAGAAATATTATTCAAACTAAAAAGCATAGACAGTTTATTTATTTTAAATTATATTTTGTAATAAAATATTTATTAGGAATTATTATTATTTGTGGAAACAATTTATAAGGATTCGAAATATTACCAGAACTCTTTTAACGGACAATATTATTATAGTGCTATTAATAAATAATATTTATAAATAATCGTATCGAATTATCGATATCGTTGACCAACACTAATAAATATATAACATTTTATTTGGACAGGAATCATTGTTCAGGAAAATAACAAATTAACGTTGGATACGAGCTTTTTTCTAAAAATAAGAGTAATTATTAGTTATACTACGTTTAATAATATTTAAATATTAAACTTAAAGAAATTTAAATAGTTGTCCATCATACAATAGGAGAAAGCTGTGAAAACGTCAAAATGTGAAAAATAAACTTATTTTTAAATACTATAAATTCATGAAAATATAAATAAGCATAAGTATGTTTTGATTTTTAATAACATTAAATATATATTAAAAATAACATGCTAATGACTAATCTTACAACTTATCTGTATTTTGCTATAACAAATTTTTTTTTGGTTAGCTTATAAATAAAAAAAAATACTCAATATAATGCCTACAGTTTATTCAAATTCACATAATTTTATTTTTATAAAATTGTGCTAATAATATTGCAGAAAATAAAATGAAATCTGTAAGGTGCTATTATTAATTCTATTTTTCTTCTGCAAGTTACAACGCTGTTATTAATGATTGCATTGTGAATTTTAGTTGTTCAATTTTCTTGGCCAATATAATAGTTTAAAGTCACACATTTGGCATTATTTAGACAGTTATTACGTGAAAACGAACATAAAAGTAAATTTACGAGTACACAATATAAATGTTCAAAGAAAAATCAATTCTATTCAAAGAAAAAATGTACTAGAAAACCTATTTTTTGTGCAGTAAGTACATACGATAATATTTTATAGTTACCTATTATAATTGATTTTTTTTTAGGAAAATATCACAGACCAAATTGAATAAACGTGTTTACACAATTTAAGTATATAATAACAATAAATTATTGTGTGAAATGTTATACTTAGGGGAAAAATGAAAACATTTACACTGAAGTCAAAAATGGACATTGAACATAATACATGCAAATTATAATTTACAAGTTAGAAAAAATATATAATGATAATTGGTCTACAGGGTTTTGGCCCTATAATTCCAAATTTATTCTTTACAGATATTATATTTTCTGACCGTAATTTTTACACTAAATTAATAACATTTAATATTAATATTGATAAAATGCAATACGCTCTCATAAATTTAACGAAATTTAAAATGTGTGTAACTATAATTTTTACAGTTTTATAAAAATTTAAAAATTTCCGTGTTAATCAAAAATCCATATTCGATGTATATAAATGTATATTTTAAATTATTTAAAAATATTTAAAACAAAACGGATATTGCAGTCGGTGTTGTATCAAGTATGCCGTAAAATATTTGTGTTTGATGTTGTTTAATGTAATATTTGTGTTGATATACCGAACCCTTGCAATTTTCGATTCTATACCATCGCTTTAATAATTTATGAATTACGATTTACACTTTTACTGGTTATATTTATGGCCTTTTTACTTAACGCTGCAGATAATGACATTCCATACATGCCGAATTATTTGATATCATGTGTGTTTTAAATTTTAAAATATATTATAGGTACAAGGTGTAACAGATAGAACTAATTTTTGGAATACATTTTTTTTCATCCATTAAGTGACCCAAGCGCTACATGTATATTATACATTGTTTTTATGTTTTATTTTTTAGTACTGAAAATAAAAAAAATAATTTAAAACAAATGTTTATGAATAAATTAAAAATAGCCTATTTATGAATCTGATAATAAGAACAATTTTGATGATAAAAATATTTATCTAAGTCAAGTAGTTTATTTTTTAGAAATTTTTCAGAATTCAATATTTTTTTAGTTAAATTAATTTGAAACGCAATAAGTTTTTAAAAATATGATTTTTGAGAATTTGCTGACATGAGTATATTTCTTAAATTATTTGCTTATCATATAATATTAACAATTGTAATACGATGTATTATCATAATTTTGTTTTTGGTCCAGGTCTTTCTGTTACACTATGTATATCATAAACTCATAACACAGAGTACAGTTTTTTTTGGTAGGTGCGCAACGTTTGCCGGTAGCAAGTGAAACGAATACTATACAGTATAATAGTGCTATAATAGCGTGACTATATACGACACACGCTTAACGGCCATAAACTGCAGCCGTATTGTTGTATATGCAAAGGAAATCAATAGAATTTTAGGGGTCGTCGACTAATCCATCGCCCCGTATTATACCTGAGAAACTATTTTTATTTTTTTGCGATTCACATAAAAGGGGTGCTCTATAATAATGATGGGAAAAATAATTGATTTTAAAAATAGAAAGCAGTAAGCCCATGACTCACATATTGCTACATTTCATATTATGGTTCAATGTAGATTATAGATTTATGTGCCAACGTAGGTTATGCGTAAAGTATAGTATATAATATTTTAATAGGTACCTAGATACGTCAAATACCTAATAATGATAGGTATGATAATAGTATGTAATGTAAAGATTTCATGAGACAGGTTAGACACCTGTGTATCAAGTTAGTTATTATTACTAACAACTTATGAGTCATAAACAACTATGACACTTACACTTTGATTACAAGTCTTTTTTATTACTTTTTGAATTTCTCAAAATATATAAGTTAATAATTAATAATCACATTTGAAAATCAATAAAAGACTATTAGATTTTTTTGTCTACAGACTTATTGATAATTTTAAAAATGTTCATAATAAAAAAAAACACCATCTTACAAATATTATTTAAAAATATGTATTTTTTTATTATTGAGTTATAGCTTCAACAGCTATTAGGGTCATTAGCCTGAGGTTATTTACTAGGTTTTAAACTGTGGAGTAGGATACGATCGTGTACTTATATTTGTGACGAGGATTTGTCACTTAAACCTAGATTGTCACCCATCCAGGAACTAGTGACATCGGCTGAGACTAAATACCTCGCCACATTATAATATACTATTATTTCAGTATTGTAAATTCTTTGTACACATTTGGGTTCGAAATTTAAATAATATCAAAATTAATCCTAATAGTGTTTAATAAACAGCTTGTAGCTAACTTAATTATAATAATTAATATTTGATTTATGAACTATAGACATAATATATTATCATCATCTTAATATAAGTATAGTCTGTCGACTCAGTCGTTAAATCAAATTAAATAACACAATATAATATTTTTAAACATTCTTACTTGAGTTTTAATTACCTACTCTTACAAGTGAGAAACGAACAGTAGGTAAATTGTTGTAAGTACTAACATTTTGATATCGAATATATTCTATAGTACATTGTAAATATACTGTTTATACTTATTTAAAAATTTAAATTACCTAATTATATTATTATATTGGAGTTATGTAAATCATAGTATTTTGCAATAATTGTTTATGTACCCATTTGTTATAACGTAGCGTTGCTTTCAAATTACAATCTAATATACCAATAATTATTACCTGCAGTTCGCTTGAGATAACTGTTAAAATAAAAAATAATGCTATTTGACCTTAGTGAAGGCTTATTCAGATGTATCCAGCTTAAGAACTATTTGCCCGTTGTTTGTAACAATATCGTGTTATTACTTAATGTTAAATCAAAACTGTTGAAGTAGAAATTTCATAGACTTATATCGCATTAGAGGTGAATATGAATTAAATAGTTAAGATGGTCCATATTTATTCATCGAATGTATAGTTAACTAAAAACGTATTAAGTAAATACTAAGATAAAATTCAAACATAAGGAATGGATAAAAATATGTGGCTAAACAAAGAGCAATAAATTATATTAGAAATTTCATATTTTGTACTAAGTTCAAATCAGATAAACTCTTATTGTATTCTATCCCATTATATTTTATATAGTATAAGCATTTGTTTTTCTTTTGATATTTTTAAATATTCACTCACATAACTTCTTTTAAGTATTTATGTCATAAACAAAAACTATCTGCACCAAAGTCATGCGTAAATATAAGGTAATTTTCAAGTTGTATGAATTATTAGTTTAAAAATTGAATTCAAATGCTTTTGAATAAATAGCAAACAATGACATTTGTTATACTTTTTACATAGACTAACGGTTAAAATACTTAAACCATGTTATATATTTTTGTAGAACAAGTACCTACGTTGAATTGGCTTAATCAAATTATTTTATGTAATATAATCCTTTTATTACTAAAATTTGGTCTGGCACGTGTCTATTCCGAATCGTTACACATAAATGAAAAATGAAGGCGTATACACTTGTACTCATACAATTACACTACAATATAATATAACTGTATACATCTACATAATGTATATATAAGACTGTATATTATAGTTATATAGTGATCGAAATACAATGTCATATCTCATATGGAAGGTAAAACAAGACGAAAACCATAAGAAAATTGAATTTAGTAGGTATACCATATATACAATAGAGGCAAATAATGTAACTAGGTTTTGTTTTTTGCGTTTCATTTTGTTGATTATATATATATTATTATATTGATATATATTAATATATATTGATTATATTATATTATATTACATATATAAATATATGTATATCTATATTTTAGTTGAGAATTTAAAATGGTTCAAAGTTGAAAAATTAGCTTTTAAAATAATAAATATAGTGCAGTTCTCCGCCGCTTATATGCGGCTATGATACATTTGGGTATCGAATGCCTTTTAAAACTATACGATAAATCATCGTATCAAAAAAACTAATGTTGTTCAAAAAATCTATATCGATTTTATATTTAAACTCCAAAATTCACTTACGTTGCTTGAGTACTGTTCGCAATTTTTCAGTAGGTTTTCCTTGCAGATTTTTGCATCCGACATCGACACTGCTTGATTATTTATAATACTATACGGTTTGCATTGCAGATGCATATAGTTTATGAGATTTTAAATCGATAGATATATAAGAAATTACTGATAGAGTGATAGATGTAGACAATTTTGGAGCTATATCAATAATCACCGATGGTGTTCAAAGGTCGGGGGGGGGGGGAAGAGAAGGGGGAAATCATCAATACAAAACCGAAACATTATTTCTCATTTCCCTCGGATTCTAAAAATTGTGTACACGCAAAGGGGGCGTGTGCGACGGGAAAGAAAAACCCATGGCGCCTCCGTCGACAGGAGTAAATTGAGTTATGCGGTAAGACATTGTCTTACACACTGCACAATCGGAAAGAGAAACGGTGGGCGACGAACGGGGTTGGTGGACGGAAGAGTGAGACATACGACTACGAGCACAAACATAATATATTATTATCATACGATTATTGTACATACGACACGACACGAGTCTGTCATACACGCGGTGACGGTGAGTTGTCTGTTTTTGATTAGTGCGTTTTATAAACACCACTGCTAAATCTCTACACCAGCGTGATTCGTAGAACTATAATATTATTACATAGGTACATCGCAGCGTAGGCAAATTGCAAGTGTACACGCGCATAGGTATTACAATATTATTATTATTATTATTATTATCATCATCATTATCCGCCGTCAGCATGCTCTACAGCAGGGGTTCCAAAACTGAGCACCACGAGCACTTTCTAAAGGCGCAGCGGTCTGCGGCTCATAATAAATAACTTAAAATGTATAGAATTTTTATCCTTCAAAAATTCGTTATTGATGAGAGTATTTTTTCGTCTTGTCTTTCATGATGGTATTCACAGCAGGGCGCCGTTACTATTATATCTGGTCCAAAAAGGAAACAGCGAAAAAAAGTTTGTGAACCACTGTCCACTGCTCTACAGGATGGACCTACTGGGCCGTAGTCTTTCACTGTTTAATGTTTCTGTATCGACAAGCGTTTATTATGATAATATTATGAGAATTGTATAGCGGCGCTCCTTGACCCGTAATCGAATACTGTTAATAAACATTAATTCAACGTTTCCCAAACTGTGAATCGTGATGCACTAGGGGCACACCGCGGTCTACGGCTCATAATAAAATAAATGTAAAACAATTTTTTTTTTGTTTTTCAAAAATTCGTCATTAATGAGTATTTTTCTGTCCTGTGTTTTAAGCAATGCACCGCGGGAAAAAGTTTGGGAACCGCTGCATTCATTCATTATAATATTATTATTATTTATTGTGAACTCGGTGATCGTTTATAAACCGTGCTGCCGCCGAACGGAAAACTCTTGAATAGTCGTTCCGGTTAATACTGATCATTTTTAATGGGACGTATTGATTCGAAAAGTTATGAGTATACCATCCATAGTTGATGATAATATGATTTCATCAACAGTAATGCAGTATCTATATATTTGGCACTTACGATTTAAAAAAAAAAAAAAACTATATAGCGATACCCATCAAATGTTCAGTTAAATCATTTTCGATCGACGTTGTACATCATCACAAACCTGGGATTGCTCCGATGTTGATATTATGATGTATTCGACGAATTCTCCAGCAGCGTAAAGCATAATATTTTCGATTTATTTCGAAAATAGATATTATATATTTCGTTTTGACACTCTTGACACACCTATTATATATAGTTTTATATAAATTTAAAAAATCTCTTCGTATCTATTATGTGTATGCTTGACGCTAGTGTACATATTTATATTATCTACATATACGTCTCGTCGACATTGTCAATAAACCTAATTTCTGGCAGCGGCAAAATAAATATCCATTATTCATCGGATAAGGAGAAATATTGGACAAACATGAATAAATTACAAATTTATGTAGAGTGAAAATTACTCAGCTCTGTCGCCAACGGGACGACGACTGTATAATGTGTGTGTGTACGACTATGAGTATAATGTTATCGTACTCTCTAACCAGCACCGAGTTATTGTTTTTTTTACTTTTGATCTCTTATCCAACCTATACCGCTCGTACGCGCCTCCAACGTCATATCCAATTATTGTATTAGCATACTTTAGAAGGAGTACGCTTTAAAATCCTGCCTGAGTGTATTATCCACAAAAATATGTGTGTATAAAGTTTACGCATGATACGCGGTATTTTAAATTCTAATATAAAAAAATAGGTAATTCATTTTAAATTTACGTTTTGTAAATTATAAACTACTGTACATATATTTTTTGTTTACATTCAAAATCTTTTAAATATTACCATACGATATCAGTTATAATCAAGAAAAATAACAGAAGATCTCGTTCTGATAAAGGTACCCAATATGGCAATATAATATAATTATGGCCTGTATAAGTTTCGACTGACCTAATCGTATTTGTGTGTATTGCATTTAAAATCAATAATTAATGATAGATTAATTATTTTCATAGTTACAATGAAACAATAAACTTCGAATTGAACAAATTCGCGTTTTTACCCTTTTCCCGTAATTTGTCGATAATTTTTCCTTACGCACGCATTTTTTAGAAATTAAAAAAAAAATGCCATCCAATACAAATTGTAATTAGATTAAATTTGCCACTTTAAAATGGGTACACAACTGTACATAATGCTATGAATTGATCCAGTATTCTAGTAAAAAGCTATTAAAACCAAAAAAAAAAGGTTTTGACATGCACAAATAACACAGTGATACTTCTGTATTTAAAATATTATTTTTAGTCTGTTTTTACATATTATTTTGATGAAAGCTTTTCATTTATTTTTATTGCATATAAAATATATTTGAAATTACATATGATTCAGTCAAAAACAAATTATACATAAGTACGAAGTACCGCACGAAAAAAAATGTATTTTAATATTTTATTAATTAATCCATCGATAATGAAAAATCATTTGTTTCAATACATATTGTGGAGTTTTTTTTTACAAATATTAATTATAATTAAGATAAGCAACAAATGTACAAAGGTTTTTCCTAAATACTTACTATACCTAAGTATTGGTGTAAAATAATAAATGTTTTAAATTACTTCCGAAATCAAATCCTAACAACTTCAATTAAAATCTATGAATAACTTTTTCATTTTCATTATTCAGTAATTATAATATATTCAAAGGGAAATTATTAATCAAACGCACGATTTAATCAACAGTCATACACAAGATATATTCTGCCTGTTCACTTAGGTATGTCGTAATTCATAATTTTAAGAGTACAAGACATTCATAACCCAACTTTTCAATTCCCTCAAACTTATTTTTTAACAACATATTAATTATTTTTGAATTACAACACGAGTAATAAATTTCCTTATATTATAATTTAAATTTATGGAATTTTTCTAAAAATATATTAATACTTTAATTAGTATAATAAATATAATAACATAATTAAACATACCTCCGTAAGCATTTGTGGCAATAATAAATTTAGCCGTAATTCTCCGTTAAAGTATATTATAAAGTATTGTTTTTATATGAGTTAATAAGCTGGTTTTAGTTAAATTATTCAATATTAAAAATTAATATTGAATTTTAACTAGGTAATAAATATTAAAGTCACAAATATAAAGAAAAAATAAATAATTTTTCAATATTTATAAGACTTTATAAAGAACTTTAAATTATTAATATGATCATGATCTTTAAGCTTTTGAACACTATATTTTCCCGAAAAGGTATATTTAAGGAGATTTTGCTAAGATCAAAATTTATCCTACTCACAAAATATGATGTTGATTGATATTGACTGTCGATGACATTTATAATTTTTTTTAAATTTTTCTGTTAAAATGTTTGTCATTTTTAACGACTTTATAGTCTTTATACGAACAAATACTACCTATATAACAATGTATAGTAAATTTGTATGTACATAATATATTAAGAGACTCTCAAACATAAAATAAACGATCTACCTATTCGTTATTTTTTTTTTGAACTGAGCCACTATGGATTTCGGACTCTCAAACTTCAACGTTTGTGATTATTATTTTTTATGTCAGTGATGGGTACATAGGACACGGTGGAGCATACTCTGCTTGAGTGCGACTACTGGAACGTCCTCCGTGATCCTTTGTCCATCCACCTGGGGCACAAGACCGCGTACAGCCGACATCCAGGATATAATTTGCGGGCCACCATTTGACCAGGTTCCAGCAGACCCAGATGAAAAGTTGGATATACTAAGGTACGCGGAGGAGTCCTTTCGGCTGTTCTATGGAATGGTCGAACGCATCTTCTCACGCAAAGAAGAAGAGGAGCGAGTCCGCCAGGCTGCGGAGGTGCGGTGATAAGAAATTTTGTTTCAAAAATGTTGTTGTAAAAATTGTTGTTGTAAAAATTGTTATTGTAAAAATTGTTGTTGTAAAAATTGTTGATGTAAAAAAATTGTTGTAATATTAGCGAGTGGGGGATTGTCCCACCACTAATAATTGTCGTTGTTATTGTTATCAATAAACGATGGGAGTCAGAGGAGAAGTAATGCTAACGCGGTTCCTTCTCTGGCTCTTGTGAGTCTTGATACAAAAGGAAAAAAAAAGTGATAGGTACATATAGGTATTATATTTATTTATAACATTTCGTATTCAACATCGTTTCGCATTTTTACCATTTTAATTAGTTTGGATTTGTTTTGTTGAATATAAACATTTTCTTTGATGTTGTCATTACTATATATAAAAGTAAAAACATTCACTGGAAATCATAACACATATTATTAAGGGTAGATGAAAATTGTCTGTACCAACATAATAGTAAATTACCTGCCTAAGTTATTTAAAATAAAAAGTTTTGAACTATACCTACTACAATTTAAAATATGTTTTGATGAATTAATAATAAAATAGTTCTAATATTTTCACAACTGATTTTATGTTAAATTAAAATAATTATTCACTTAAATTTTTAGTTTGTTTTTAGTAATCCCTTGTCAAACTGACAAAATATTGTAAAATGTAGCCTATACGTTATTTTTGTAATTTATAACTTCTGGGTAATTATTTATACAACGATGAATTAGTTTGTAGATATGTCAAATATAATTTTAATTTGTGATTTAGAGCTATAATAATTTATTTAATCCTGATATATTATATTGACAACATTATCCTTCACACACATTTGAAAAATATGCAGGCCCAATAATATTAAAATTCTATAATTCAGTGTACTTGATATTAATTCTTGATACCTACTGCAACAATTATTTATACCAATAAAAAAAATAAATTTTTTATACAAACAACAAATTTATATTCTGTTTACAGCACGTTACATTTTTGTTTTACACGTTCACTTATCTTTCGTCGTATCGGTTTATACCATTTAGTTTTGCACAGATGCCTGTCCGGTCACCATTAATCAAACAAGACGTCATCCACACCTCCAAACTGAAATTTTCCTTCGTATAAGCAGCCATAAAAAAAATTTTTTTTGCTGATCTTTGCGGTTTTACGTGCTTAACGTTTTTAATGTGTTTACAGTGCGTGTTTACTGCGAAAAAAAATTACATGGTTTTTCGAAGTTTTATGTTCGAGGTTTAAGAGGGTGCAGGGAAATGGAACGGTTTCAGTCTGCTTTTGGGGGACATGCTCCAAACAAGGCTTGTAAGTGATTGGGCAGTCGTAGAACATAAAGACGGATAATAGAAAAAACGTACTATCGATTTTTATGCTAAATGGTCTTAGAGGATATAATGACTACAAGCTACAATTTAAAATAGTACCATCTTATAAAATCATAGTTTATAGTATCTTAAATCGTGCTATAAATCAGAATATTATTAAATACAATATAATGATTATTATATACATTATAATGATCATATTCTAAGTATTTGTGTTGTGTGTACATGAATTAATTATACATATTAATAACATGAATAATACATTTTAATACTCAGCTCCGGAACTTTGCGATATCTCTAATAATTTTTTTTCAGTTATTTAGATACATGGCTAAGTGATAAAAAAATAATTAAGTGTTTGGTATAGTAACGTTAACGACGGTAGGTTGTGTGTTACGTAACGACGTTACATTGTTTCATGTTTGTAACGAGTCAGAAACGTAATTTCGTAGTTTCGTGGGTAAGCTTGAACTCTTCTCGTATATGCACGGCGTCAATCGTAAACTACGATGTTATATTTATACTCTATCTAACGAGAGAACACGCCTAGGTTCTTCAAACAATGGTTCTTCTGCGTATTCCCACTAGCCGCTAAATGGCTAAATGCCATTGGTGGTAGAACTCGTCTCAATAACAGCAGAGTTTCACGCGGGGATGCATAATAATTAGTAATTACTAATAACCAACTGTTCATTTTGTTCACAACTTATTTTTATTTATTTCCTATAAATAATCGTAAACAACTACCACTTACAGTTATTATATAACACTATATATAATATATATATTACCTCAGTTGCTCTTATTGTTCTTTTTTGAAACTGATTGAATAAAACATTCTAAAAAACAAAAAACAAATACTTTAATATAATACATTTATATTTATTTAGTATAATATTATAATGGTTTAAGTCACAACTCCCAAATAATATCAGTAATTTAATCTGCCGATGTTATAAATTCAATTTAAACACCACTTATATGTATTTCTAAAATAAATATAATTTTAGTTTTTACCTTTATTTTTTCGAACATTACAACATTATATGTACTATGTAGGTAAGTACTTACATAGATAGTTTAATACCATTGGTTATTAACGAAGAATGTATACAAAGTTAGGTACGTAAAAGAGTAATAACATCATTATAATATAAATCGTCGTCATTGAGCTGTTATTTTATTAAATATTAAACTATATTTCAAAAACAGTGTCATTTATCATTTTATAATGTAACAACAATGTTAACAACATAAATAATAACAAAGAATCATTTTTGAATTGTATTCAATGTCAAGAGTCTAATGAGCTTATATTATAAAATATCTTCATATGCCTTCGTTTAAAAAAAAAAAAAAAATATTGTGACAAAAGCAAATTATACTTAAATGGTGTATTTGATTTATCAAAATATGACACAACTTTTATTTGTACTTGTCTCTTATAGCTAATAAAATAACAAGTATTGTGCTTATATCTAAATCAAAACTGTAGTGCAATTATTACACAATTTATTTATTAGTTTAATAATTAAACAAACAACAATAAGTCAGTATTGTCAATAAAATTCAAGAAAACTATTAGTTTACTGCTTCAAATGGATTCAAGTTAATATATTATTTAGTGTCTGTATATATATATTCATTATTTTATTCAATACACACCCACGCACATATGTATACAAAATACATATATACATAGGCAACCTAAACAATATTTTAAAACCATATGAAACGCGGAAAAAAGACTATAGCCAGGGAATGTTTGCCAAATAACAACTTTGCTACTCGTTTTTGCTTGACCCCTTTTAAAGAAGCAAATACATCTTTCTTTTAACGCGCCAAATTTTTCAACACAGAATGTTTTTCTCTAAATAACATTTTTAAGCGAAACGACTTGTTCAGTTTATTATTTTAAGAAATAATTTTTATTTATCAAAAAATAAAACAGGCATTTTTATTTCTATTTTATAATAGTCGGGTCACAATGACCATGTAATATTTGTACTTAACTTTATATTATGAATATTTCTTGAATCAAACTTACTTAATGTTCATTAAATGTAGGGATTGAAAATAAATACTTAATAAATAAAAAAAGAACTGTAGAATAAAGAAATATTTAGTTTAATAATTTACATTGAAATAAAATATTTCAGATTATTTAAACATCATATTTTAAATTCTCCGGTTGGCCAAATTATAGATTTTTTTTTATTATATAACTGAAGATATCAATCGCCAGATTCATACATAGTTTATATTGCAATACACAACTTAATCTTATTTATTTTATGGCATTGCTTTATTTAAATATTAAGATTTAAGTTGTCAAAGTGACAAGGGCACGAGGTTCTATTGAGTAAATTTTAATTATTGTAAAATGTATTTGATATATACTTAACTTTAGTTCTAATTGCAAAGTCAGATCAATAATAATTGTAATTGAAACTATATTTACCTAAGTCATACATTTTAATCAATTTAAAAAAAATGATGTAGAAACTTTTATTTTTTGTATACCTAACTTAAATATCGTTTTTATTTGCATGTATTTTTAATTTTTTTTTTTTTTTTATCAATGATATTTTATACTTCTACTATAATTTGGGAGTATTTTTTACGTGTGTGTCTGTGTAAAAATTATTGACGTATTATACATACATACACTGGAAATCTACTATATTACATCAAAGAGACCTTATTTTGTTTTAAAATCTTACTTAAATTATAAAATACTTATATACAATATACTATATTATATGCTTATGTGTGAAAATTAAATATTTATTTATTTTACTGTCTATTAAACTGTACTATACTCTATTTATATTTATATTGACTAATGATTGACGAATGATAATAAATTAGAAAAATACAGTGTAATGTTTTATTTTTAAAGTGATAAAATAATTTACTTTTCTTAATGATAAGTGAAGTAATTTCATTATAATTCGAGTAACAAGTAAAGTAACTTCATTACTTATATCTCTAAGTAACGATTAAAGTAACTTAATTACTTTATAAAAGTTATTTATCCACCACTATCATAGTGCCTGATGAGATTTCATTTAATTACTACTCTTGCGTACTCCTTATAATAAACAGTAATTTATATTTTATACTTAATATTAATTGCTTTGTTGGATTTTAATCGTTTTTTTTTTTTGATACCTACTCAAATTTTAATTTTTCATACTTTATATTTAATTAATATATACAATATTATTTTATATTTATTTATTTTAATATTAGACTCTCGGTGACATGAGCCATTGGACTTACACAAAAATCAAAACTATTAAATAAAATATTTTTCTATTATAAAATATATAGTATAGTAATATATTATAATGATACGTATAATAATGTATTTAAGTCCATTGTAATAATATATTTGTATTGCCATTTTTTTTTCATTTACATAAAAATCATTTCTTTACATCAAACACTATAATATTATGTTAGATATAAAAAAGTGCCACTCTTCTATACAGGTTGAATACGTCTTCACTACCATATTCGACTTCAGCTTCACCTTTGATTTCTATTGGAAAACTTCATATTGAAAGCCGTTGCAAATTTTCGTATACCACAGCCTGCGCTTAACTATGTATAAAAGTTAACAATGATACTAATTTATCAGTGGTGTGGTTGGTTATAGTTACATTATTAAAATATTCATCTCATTTAGCATGTTTAGATAATATACACACGAGATATACGTAGGTATATATATACAAATGTATATAAATAAAATAGGGAACATTCTTTTCTGTACATTAAGTTTTGAGAGTACCTCATTATTTACAAAGCTGAGCACTAACTTAAACATAGTTTTAATTCATATTAGCTTATAACTTAACTGGGTTAACTATAGGTTCAATTGATTGTGTAAAATAACAGGTTAAAAACAATTAGGTTACTAATTTTTTTTATAGATTTTTTTTCATCCCAAGAATCCAAATGTTCTGCAAAATTGCTGTGTACCAATTATTAGTATCTATACCAATGATCATAACTTATGAAGTAATGTATTCTAATATTGAGTAATTTTAATTTTCTAATAAACATATTTTTATTGTCTTATTATTTCTTATTAATTATTTATATAAGTTTTACAATAACGATACACCTATCTTTTGTAATGAGCATTAACTACTATGACTCCCATAATTATAATTTATAATGACCAATAGAATAATAGATATATATAATATTATACAAAAATATTATCATGCTGTATATTTCTTATTTGATAACACATTTTTTTTTTTTTTTTTTTGTATCAAGAGCCAGAGAAGGACCTGCGTTAGCATTACTTCTTCTCTGACTTCCATCGTTTATTGATTACAATAACATCGACAATTATTAGCGGTGGGACAATCCCTCACTCACTAATATTACTACAATATTTTTAAAGTTGTGGGTACAATACTGGGAGGCTTTGCCTTCCTAGGTGCCTTCGGCTACAGTAAATTGCTTATCAACTAGATTGATGTCCGGATTCTGCGTCAGGGTCTTACCGCCGCACCTAATCTCATCACCACCGTACCTTGATTACACACTTATTATGCTTATAAATTTTGTGTTCTAATGACCAATTCGTTTCCAAGAAATAGGGATTAGTTATTACTTACCTACTTGAGAGTCTCACTGTAATGGATTTGTTAATTTGCAGGAATTCAGTGATAAAAAATTACTTACGAAAAACGATTCAGAGAGGAAACAGTGTGTCGGCCTCTAACATTCAGAATATTTTATAATATATTTATGCAACTAAACTAATAGATTATTACTTAATAATAATTTATTTGACTATTAGTAATATGAAAGGTTAAACTAATTTTCATTTTTAAAAGTAATATTTTTTTTTTTTATATTCGGAAAGTGTTGGTAGGTATTACACACTTACTCGACACTCAGTAATACATTTAAATAAATTATTGTAAGTACCTACCGACTACTAATAATATGCTAAATATTAAAATTCAACTAATCAGTTATTAAATTATATATTACCAATACTTTGATATAATGTAGCCATGTAGGTATAATTGTTAAATACTATATTATATTATTATAACTGTTATTTTGTATTCTAAAATTCAAAATGGTATTAAATGTAATACAATTTTTCTGAAACCGTCAGTAAAAGTTGGCATACCATTTGGCATTTATTTATATTGGTACTTTGTTAACAATTATTCGATTTCTAAAACTAATCTATATTATTGATACGAAATACATGGTAGCTACCGATCAAGGTGGATATATATATATATATATCCACCTTGCTACCGATTCATTGTTTTTCACGAACGCGTCGAACACAAACACACAGTTAACGACACTCCACTTTGCCATGGTGACAACAAAACGGCATTATCTGACGGATCGAAAGAGCTTAACTAGACCTTCCATCTCCCATTAAGCGTTGAATAAAACCCATCGATTTTTGGCCCTATTCCTGTGTACTAATCGATGGGTAGAGATCTAAAAAATAGTTTAGTATTTTTAGTTAATATTTTGGAATACGATACGAGCAAATTTATCGGTTTTACAATCATTATATTATTTTATTATTTAAAAAATCTTTACCGATTGGATATATTCTAATCAAGTTGATATATGTTATATGTAGTTTATAGATTATGTATTATGTTTTTTGCAAAGCAGAAGTTTTAAGAGAAAAAATTGCAGTTTTAAAACCAACCTAACTTTTTAGGTATAACACGTTTTATCATTTCTTTAAAATTTTAAAACTTAATAGAAACAATGTAAAGCATCTGATGACTATGGAAAACAACACATGTATCAGATATTATTTTTTAAATCAATCTGCAGTGTATACAAAATTAAAAAGTTAATTATACATACATTTGAACGATCACAGTCTGTAGATTTTATAAATATCTTGAAAAAATTATTTAAAAAATATATAGTACCAAACGCATGTATTTTCAAGGTTTTATACTATTTTTAAATAATTGTATGATATTTTAATGATACTCAGCTTAGAAATCCAATTTTAACAAACGCTGCACGTGCTGCGTACACTCGTTTAATGTTTTGGTTACAACTTTACGGTAGAATGATTTTTCGATCTCCTTACTTATTTCTACAGCTATCCGTCTTGCACACAACATCTTAACGCTAAATACAACCTATAACTCTCGAATCATTTGGTAGAAATAATATGTTTATAATAATATATCAATTTCACGGAAAAGTTATCCTAATAATATGATAAATTTGTTTTAAAACATATTTAAAAAATAATAAACAAATAACTTATAATTTCAAATAGCTTCAAAATAGATGAAACCATTTTAAAATAAGTGAAATACGAGCATTTTCAAATATTATTTATTTAAAACAAAATAAAAAATATTGTTATTAATTATGATTAAATTATTATAACAAGATGTTTTGGTAAGTATAGTCATATTAGGTATCATATTTGATAATATATTTGTAATCAAAGAATATTATTTTTAGATTCTGAACGAAGCGATCATCAAATTTTACAATAGTGCGTTTGTTTATTTTTCTGTTTTTTCTTTTTTTAATTTAATAAACAAATAACCGTAGATACTTCATTAAATTTTTTTTTAATATTTCATCCAATTTTTAGCTATGTATGTTATTTTTTTATCGAAATGACATCTAAAAAATGTCATTGGATCAAAAAGATTGAAAATACATGTTTACGGTATTTTTCATAATGTTTGAAAACAAAATTTTGAAGAAATTCGTCAAATTCGTGAAAATTCGCAAATTACTTTACAGTTAAAAACAAATAGTTTTTTTTTTAATTGATTATAGTTACAAATTGACTACTATTCCATTAGCTCTAACTTATACATTGTAATCACATGGGTATAGTTTACAGTATAGGTATTAAGTGCTAGTGCTTAAATTAAATTGTCATATAAGTATTTAACTCCATTTCATTTAGGAAGTTGCTTAAATTTATATTTGATTGGAGGTCTGGTTGTAGAGTATAACCTAGTAGATTAGGTATGTCGTTATTGTTTCTTGAGTTTTTTAACTTAAGCATTCAGTTAGTATGTGTTTGATTGTGTATACCACTCCGTATGATTCACATATAGGAGGGTCGTTTTTGTCTGCAATGAAGTAGTTATGTGTTGTAAATGAGTGTCAATTAAATCAGAGGCGATTTAAAATGATTTTATCATTCCTTTTTATCAGGTCTTACAAGAATATTATTTGTGTATATATACTTGAAACTTTCAACGTATATTATTATGTTAAATACATAACGGTCAATGACATTTCAAATGAAATGTTTTCAGCAAAAATTAATTCAGTCTGCCATATTAATTATAGATAAATTAATTAAATTAACAACAAATCATAAAATTCACTTGGTAGCTAATAATAGATTGACAGACTACCATTACTCAGAACCGTTTTAGTTTTCAACGATTAATCATTCAATTTAAATTTAACACAGTAAATGTGACTTACTCAATGACTCAATGAGGTATACTCGACATCTACTGTTACTGTTTATACTTTTCCTAATTTTTTTAATGTATTTATCTTTTTTGAAACTGTTAATACTTATACATTTTTATAATTTTCAAGTTCATAATATTATATTTTACGTAATTTTTAAACATGATTTTAAAATTCCTTACCTACGTATTGAAATTATTTATTGGTCAGAAGTTGTCTATTCTAAAATCACACTAACGATGTTAAATTCAATGGGGTTAGCAATTAGATAACTCAAATTTTATTTTTAAATTTACTTAACAGCACCACAGTAATATAAATAAATTTGTTCTACAGGCATAATATATGGCATTATATTTTAATATCCTTAAACGTTAAGAAACAATATCACGAATTTTTTTTTCAAAAATGCGTATTCCTTTGCACAAAATTATTGCAAAAATATGACAGAATCATAAAGCCAAACCACTTGTCAGTTACTATAAAAATCACGTAAAAACAAACTTAATGTACCCATCTTTTACGTAAAAAACGGACTCTAGTTCAAACTACAAAGGCTTAAAAAAAAAACTAAGTCAAGAGACTCCACTCAGAGATCTGAAGTCAAAACAACTACTATCTAACCGGGACTAAAAGAAACACACTATAATATTCCGACATACCACTCAATCTTTCTCATCGTCTTAACACAACTTAACTCTATCAATTTCATAAAACTCTGAACAACCAAATAAGAACAAATCATACGCATCGATTCTCACAAGGACACGCCAACCATTATGGCAATCCCAAAATCCACCATACTTACATAATATATTCTTAGGTAACTCGGTGTCTCACTGTAAAAATATATTATCTATTTGTGATCTAAGCCTATATATTGCTACTAGTATCTCTTTCACCCTCTTTAAGCATATTATTTTTATACAAATACTACATTATGCATTTAGTATTGTAAATACGTGTATCTATATACATGAGCTTCATAATTGCATGGGGAGCATAAAATTTAAATAGTATTTAAATAAATTTTTTATACTTATATGTGAAAATCATTTTTGTAGTATTTTTTGCATCTTTTTATTGTGTTTTTCATGTTTTTTCATGTTAAGTAAATTAGTAATTGTCATTTGTCACTATTGTTATTGCTGTTATCATAGTTAAAAATTAATTAGTGTTATCATATATTTAATTGGGCTCAGCCCGTATTGTTGATAATAACATATTAATTAATTAATTAAACATAAAAGGCACGTAATAATTGAGACACGATGTATTTTTTGCTAAAATGAAACAAACATTTTAAAAAATCATGATAAAAATAAATATTATACAATAAGTCGTGCTTGTAAAATAAAAGTGATCGTTTATTTGTCGCTATAAAACTTTCATGAACTTTTATGAAGTTCATTCAAATTCAAATTATTTTAGTAGAGGAGAAGACATTTATTCGTATATTCAATATTGAAATCAAAAAGAAAATCTTTAATAGATGCATGTGTGTTGATGAAAGATTAATTTCTTCATAATATATTATATAGCGCACTTATGTACAACCATACTACACTTTTACTAGCACACTTAAATTAATGATCAAAATACTCCAAAAACATTTATCTCATTCTGTAGCATTGTTGATGAGCATTAGAATATCTCACAAATAAGTTTTTCACTTAATCAAAAAAAAACATTTGTACGTTTAGTTATTCGATTTTTACTTTTTAAAATAGAAAATAGAATACAAAAAGAAAATATGAAGAGTAAAAATCACATAATTTTGATCTAAAATAAAAAGACAAAAGATAACGAATCTAAAAGGAAAACATAGTGGGAAACAATATAGACATAAATAAGAGTTTAGAGTATATATTTATACCATATATACAAATAACAATTGATTTTAAACCAAATGGGTTTTTCCGTTAGGCTTGTTTTTTCTCTTATAACCACAATAATAAATAATTCAATCCAAATACCTCTTATTATTTTAATAGTTTATTAACAATGGTTTAGAATTAGTATTTCAATCTGATTGAAAATTTAAACTCTTTTTTTTCGAAAGACAATAATTTATAGCTCCAATAAAATATGTATCAATAAGTTAGAAGATCATTAAAAGTTACAAATATTTCATCAGATCGAATTTTACGAGTATATATTACATTATGATAAAAAATTATTATTTTTTTTTCCACAATAATACATATATACAATCTGTACAGTTGATGCACAGTAAGCATATTATATGCTAAGAGCTAAAAATAACATGAGCCGGTGTTAAGAAGCCACCCGCTAGTGGAACTTAACTGGGAGTTGATATAATTTATAAATTTATAAATATTTAAAAAAATATATTTATTAAAACTGTAAATATCTACCATACTTAAATAATTGTAACTAATGGCCATAGCTGCCGAGATTTTTATTTGATAAATAAACAATATTCATAAGTCTCATTTTCCATTTAAATAACATACAGATAATACATATTATTTAAGTGTATGCATGTTACCATTGTAGCCTTCGTAAGAATGAATATAATAAAAATTATTTAATCAAATATAACGAATTCATGATAAATACCGAGTAACAATAATACAATTTTTAAGAGTCAGTACATCCATTTTAAAGTACTCAAATTCTTAAAATTAAATTATACGATTAATATTATCAGTGAGTTGTATACATTTTTCAAAAAGAAAGTTTATTTTCATAAATTATCTAAAAAAAATATCTAATTACCTCGAGCCAATAACCATTAATACAAAAAACAAGGAACTATACTAAATTATTGTTTGTAATGCATATTAAAAATTCGTTAATAATGTAAACTGTACCCTATTAGTCCCTATATGGGCTATATGTGCATGTCTATTTAAATACATTATTTTAAAAATTTTTGGAGGTATTTATTAGAATCGATACAACTACGACAGCAAAATATCATACATCATGCCACTAAAATATTGTGAAATGTGTTACTCGGGTCTATTGTCATCCGGATGTTGTACTATTGCAAAATATAGTCTTTGGTATAATCCAATGACAATAGTATAATCATTGATTAAATATACAAAATACATATTAAAATGTATATTTAATAAATGGTATAATATAATGTCTTACAAAAATATTCATCACTTCATCATAAAAAGAATTTCTTGTGTCAGAAAGCAAAATGACCGGCGTGACACATCATAATATCATGTTATTGTTACATTATATACCTATATAGGTAGTAAAAATATGTGTCATCTACGCAAACATACATTACTCATTGTTTATACAGATAAGGACTCTGATAATATTAAATTGGTATTGTAATGGTATAGGATAAGTTATCTACACAGAACAAATAAATATCAATGTATGAAATGAAAATCTCCTTTACAATACATAGGGCGCACACCTTGGACGGTTGCCCAGATTTCAGTCGTTTGTCTTGGTAAACACCACATTTATCATAATCTATTACAAACACACAAAAAGCTCTAAATGGAGCGGAAAGGCCGGTGTTTAAATTAGACTATCAAGCATAAAGTTTGGTATGCATTGTCCGGTATCGAATAAAATCGATAGGAAACTCATTAAGAACACAATCAGATTTTGGATTCTACGAGTATTCACATTAGTTCAGTACTTCAGTAGCAAATCTTGAAATCAGCTTAACTGCAGTAAAACCGTTTAAAATAATTTAGTTGACCAGTATTATATATATATTTATATAAGTATCTGGTATATATATATATATATATTATATACAGTTATAAACCTAATGGAAAATGGTAAAGGGAGGAGAACACGTAAATGTCACATTCGTTATGAACGAAATTAAATTACAACCTTCAATCTCCATGAGGGACACTGTCACACTGAAGTTGATTATCGACAATCGATATAAGTTTTTTTTTTCAAGGCTCACCGTGTTCAAAATTATTATCACGTGACATCCAAAATCTGCAACATTATGGCGGGGGAATGGAATAGAACATTTAGATAAATAAATACTTATGAAGTTATTGATGAACTCTGCTAATATAGAGGTTCATATAAATCATAATGAAAAAAAGTATGAGCACTATTGCATTGCGTAATACAATATTATTATTTCGATATCATGACAATATAATATCATATAATTTTGGCATAATGAAATTTCTTTTAAAAGAATCAGAAAACACAGCACTAAAATAGTAAAATGTTTGATTTAAGACTATTTTTTGAATACCTAGTTGAATTAATTTCTCCAATCACAATTTAAAGTGACATTTTTTTTTTAATGTGCATAGAGATAGATCAGACCATATAGATAAGAGCTTTAAAGGATTATTCAGCGTCATTATTAAGTTTTGGTTTAAAGATAAGTGAAAATCTATGTGTATTCATAATGTAGTATAAAAGGCTTATAAATGTTTATTTTTGATTTCAAATTATAAAGACAAATTTATGAGAAAGCAAATAATACAGCTTATAATAAATAATAGTGTCAATTGGTACGATATCGGATATACACAACAACTGAACAACCATTTCATAATCATAAAATATAAATATATTGTCATTAGTCAAAAATAGAGGGACTGCTAGTGATATCGGAAAAATAATAATATGATATATTTCATGCAATAACTCAAACAGATTATCGTTAGCTGTAATTTATTATATTATGTATGCATAAGCAGCATCATATCGACAGTAAATCCATGTTTTGACCCTAAACGATGATAGAAAAGGTTTTTCGGACATCGAATGCGTGTGAAGGACCCTTACGACTGTAACCCAACCCCTCCCATGATTGTAGTTTCAGCTATAATAGTTGGGATATGAAATATTGAACAAATGTCTACACGTCTTATAGACTATATAATAGATAAAATATGTAGGTAGGTATATCCAACCTCGATATCTTGAATTTTAACAGAACTAAAAAATAAATTCGAATTTTCAAAATTTTGACTTCTCGATGCATAAAAAATAAAATCACCAATTTCGTATAGTTAGAGAGGTAGGTACAAAAACATGATATAATATAATATTAATCTACAACATTATGTATAATAATTGTCAAATGTTCATTACTATTGCTTTGAAATTAAAATACCTTACATATAATAATAACTATGACACAATAACCCTGCATTATGATGATATAATAATTATTATATATCATACCTTTTTTTTTTTATTGGCGTTAATTCAGAATTTACAATTTGTGGTAAGAATAATATAAAATACTATATATTATACCTATAAATTAAAATAACTAGCAAAAATGAAGTGAGTAAAATTATTTGATGGTCTTAATAATATAATGTTATTAAAATATTAGGCAAAAATGACGGTATAAATATTATAAATTTAACTAGGCAAATATTAAAAATATTAATTATTTATACAGTGTTCATTAAGTCATAACTTAATATTTTATAATCTCATCAAAATATTCTTATTAAATTTAACCTGTACTACATACACAGTACACACAGTAGGTACCTATATGTGTATTTTGCTTTGGAGATCTCCTGGATTTAGATGTATCAAGTTGTGTGATACATTAAACATATAAATCAGCGTTTTCAATTACACGGCAAGTGAAAACTGTAACCTATATGAGTTTTTCTTTTTTTTCCTTTTTATTTCAGGTCGAACTAAAAGTGTAAACCCTGGTTTACGCTAACTGTCGATATTGTGTTTTATGGCCCAACTGAAAGAATATTGCGTTTTTTCTTCTATCGTCGATCTCCTGTCTTCTATCATACCCAACAAGAATAAATACTTGGGTTTGGTCCTTTTAAAATTTAAATAATCATACATTTAAAGCTCAGATTTTTATGTTTTTACATATCTTCGTTGAGTGTATGCAATTTGATTTGAGTGAAAAATGAATACGATTCATTAAACACAACAAAAGTCTTTTCGCATACATGAGAATATTTCCGGGTAAGGAAAGACTTAGTTTCTTTAACGTAATAAATCTTGAAAAATTTGGTAAATTATGAGAAAATATACTGAATAATTAAAATTTTCAATCATTATTATAAATTTATGATTTTTTGAATTATGATTTCAATTTAGAATTGTTTTGAGTTAGTTTTGATAACGCTGTATTCACAAATTAATCTTTTTTTCAAACCAATTTAATATTCAAATATATTTTGTTATTATTTGATAAATTTTTCATAAAAATCGTAATTTCAAAGTAAATAAGGGGAATATTTGCAGGTTTTTTTAGAACACATAAACATTATATTTTGACTCTTTTAACATACAAATACGGACCGATCGTTTTAATATACTGAAGTATAATCGATGCACTATGTTAAATTAAACCTTTTAGGTTTCTAAACATAAGTTTTGAACATCTTATGTCTTATATCCCCGCTGTTTCAGTCCGTCAGTTAGTTACCAAATTTACCAGTAGGTACAATAGGTACATATTTACGATTGTTTGAATAAAGATTTTATAATAGCGTTTCTATTTAAAGTAAATTTATACTAGTTAATTATATAGGTACCAAATAATTATTTTTAAATTTTATATAGAATTAAACTGAACTTAAGTTATTATAATGTGTTGGATTAAAATTCGTTTAGAAATCGGGAATTTAACACGCACGCAGAGTGCCGAGATTTCATAACTTGTTTATTTTTTTATTAACTTTTAGTCAGAATTTATGACAACTCGACAATTATACAATTATACTAGACAGGCTTACAACAAACATAGGAAGAAAAAACAATACATAATTTAATTGAGACAGAAAAAAGTGGAAAAAATGTACAAAAATAATATTAACAACATTAAATAACGAAACCAGCTTCCAATATTAAGTTAAGATATTTAGTTTTAAAAAGCATAATATTGTATTATTACGACATTGATGTAAAATATATATTTTAAAATGTACGTTAAAATATTTACAATTAATCTGTTATCTAGTAAATTAATTATTATGTTTTACCAAGTGTAATAATTACAAATTTATTAATAACCTAACCGAACCTTGCGATTTATTCAACTTTCAAATCTCTGTTTTTTTTTTTTTTTTAAATTTCAGTGAGATTTAGAGAAATTTCTTATACATAATGTAATTTATTATCATACATGACAGACAATATAATACGTATAGTCATATGAGCATTTATCAGTTGAATACTTCAAATGATATTTAGAAGATTTTCTACTTAAAATAAATAAATTACAAATAACCTCACAAAATATGAATTTGACCTGAGGTTAATCCTCTGTTAGAACCTGCATCATATTTTTATTAAAATACCACACAACTATCTTGCACGTAACAGATTAAAATTAAATTACATTGATGTTAAAACTATAATATAATCTCATAATACCGAAACTTATTCAAACGTAAGTATTCATCACTTTAACTAACTTTTCTATTCCAAACAAAATCTAGCAAATACTTAATATATAAAGTAAAATTTAACATACTTTTTAAGATTATGATAATGATATCATATTGTTTTCCTTTCACATCGCACCGTCCCGCACTGAGCGGTCTGCGCGTCTAGCTCCACTCCGTTCAGCAAGCACACAGCTAGCTGTCCATATTTCCTTTCATTTTTCACAACGTACTTTTATGGGCTTTTCACCACCTCATAATGGTGGAAACCAAAGCGTCGAAAGACCCGTGAGGTTTCTTAAAGAATTTCGTGGCCGCCGGCATCTCCGTTGCCGTGTCGAAGACCGCCGTCGCTCCGATCGAGCGCGTAAAGCTTGTCCTGCAAGTGCCGGCTGCTTTCACCGCCGCCGCCGCCGCCGACAAACAGTACAAAGGAATTATGAACTGTTTGGTGAGAATCCCAAAAGAAAAAGGTTTATCCAGTTTCTGGAGAGGTAATTTCGACAATGTCATCAGAGATACTTCCCGACAAAATTATTAAACTTTGCTTCAAGGATGTCTACAAACAGGGGTTTATGGATGGTATGGATAAAAAGACTCAATTGTGGCGGTAATTTGCTGGTAACTTGGCATCCGGTGGTGCTGCTGGAGCAACATCCATAGGCGTGCGCACGGGAGGGGGTGGGGGGTTGGCGGGGTGCGCAACTGCCCCCCCCTGCGGCCCGAACTTTTTTGCAAATAAATATTACTTGCCACTTGGGTAATCGTGTTCGAGAGTTTGTGACTGATATAAATTATAAATATGATAACAATTTACCACGAATCTATGATACCGACAAACAAGTTATCTGTTATAAACCACGATTTATATTTATTTTTTCTATATGTCATTATATGATTATAATCTCCTCTCTGTGTTCCCAAGACCGTGATTATTACAATCATAGATAATAGAAGAATTCTATTATCTATGATTACAATTATACATCGAGATAAAGAATACACTATTTTTTATCTCGATGCAATTATAAAACAAAATATTATCACAGAATTATTCTGTGATATTACGAGGCAAAATCGTGTTATCACTATACAACTGAAAAATTACTTGTATTTATTTTAACTTATTTTCACGTATTTTACGCACTTTTAAGTTTTAGTTTTATACTTATGGTTTTATGTTTGATTATTTACGCTTGACGTGTCTATTTTACTTTTTTTGTATTAAAATTGTATTTGTATTGGTTTCAACTATATGGCTCAAAACAAGCAGAACACATTGTTTGAATTTTTCAAACCGGAAGCTGTTATTAAAAAAAGTGAAGAAAGTAAGTAGAAATTCAAAGTTTTATTTGATTATTTGCTTAAGTATAAATAACCATTATTATTTCTTTGATGTATGACATTAAGGTTTTAGTTAACAATCAACTGTTATTTATTTATTTAAGTGCAATTTCATAATTCAATTAGGTATACAAGATACAACCATTCATTAATCATTAATAATATAACAGTTGTAGTAATAAATAATAATGTAATGATAGTTTGATGATAAGATATATGTGATAATATGATACTATGTAATTATTATATTGTTTGTGTTAGTAGACAGTAGTTAGTTCGTCTCGACGACCCATCGTGTGCGGAGTAGCCCGATGTCGAGTTCTTATTTATATGTTTCTTTGATATATTTTTATATTTTGTCATACGTTAATTTTGATTTAAATAAAGGTTTTTGTGCCGCTGTGCAATAATTAATTATATGCAATATTAATTAATTTATCATTAATCCTGACCGTGACACAGTTTTGTATTTTTATCAATAATTAAGTGTTAAATTTGTTGTTTGCTTACGGAACAATTGTTATTCCGAATTTAGATTGATATACATGCCAATTTAAAAGTACAAATGATAGCCTATATATCTATTTTAATAAATTACATGTATTGCAGACAAACCAATTTGTCATTATGATAGTGAAACTACTTCTTGTACAAATATAAATGACCCAGATGACTCAATGCAAGAGGGAAGTACATCAGAAATAATTACTTACAAGTCATTAGGTACCTACTACCTATGTATTTATTTCATACTTAAAAATTGTGTTTCTAATCAGTGTTTTGTGTTGGCTGTTTGTGTTTTATGTTATAAATAATTATGTTCATGGTTTTATTCTTAGACATAAAGTTTGTGTAAATGTGTAATGTATACAATTTCAATCTAAAAAGGTAATCAACTTTTATTTTTTTCTAATATACCTAAGTAATATGTAAATATAATTTGTCTAACAACACTGCAGTATAACAATTTTACTAGTAAAATAAAGTTACCTACCCGGGTACCTACTTCCACTTCATATTAGTAAGTAGGTAAAGAGGTATCATTTTAAATTAATTTGCAATGTAGTTTAGTTATTGTGTGCTTTTGCTTAGTTGCTTTATAGAAATCTTTTCTTCTTTTTTTATTATGTTTTACTATTTTTCTAATTTTGTAAAAATATAACATGAAAATGTTAATAACGTATATTATATTTATTGCATTTAAATTGTTTTATGTAATTCTTTGTTTAACTTAATTAATTTATATTTTGTTAGTTGTAACTTATAATATATTCTTAAATATAAACTTGATCTATTTCAATAGATTAAAATAAAAGTGTTTCTTCTGATATTCATCCCTTGGATCCTAAAATTGAAGTTCCTAAAAATCAGATAGAATTCAAACAAAGAATTTTAAAAGGTCCATTTCAACCTATACTGGACATTTTCCCTAGAACCATGTTTAGTGGAGCACTACGTAGTTTCCAAAGGCCGTATGTACTTGTACGTAGTACAATGCAACAAGACAGACTAGATGGACTACTAACAATGTTCATTGAACAAAAATTGGCTTATAATATAAATGTTGATGATGTGATTCAACAATTTAAAATATTAACTCGCTCCGAGAGAAGAATGGTGCTATAAAATTAAAATTCTAAATAATCATACAACTGTATTTTATAGTTATTATAACTTTTTGTTTTTATAATATTAACATATATTTGTACATAAACATGTAATAAATAATACATTACGTAATACAGATGATATTGATGAATAAATGTTATATTATTGAAGTAACCCTATTTATATCTTCTCCTAAAAAATATTTCCACATGATGGTGAAAAAAATTTTCCCCCCCTGCCAATAAGGTCTGCGCACGCTTATGGCAACATCTTTGTGCTTGGTATACCCACTTGATTACGCAAGTACACGATTAGGACCTGATGTTGGTAAAGAACCAGCTGAAAGACAATTCAAAGGTTTTGGTGAAGCCTCCGCCAAAACCGTCAAATCAGATTGCCCCATTGGTTTATACTGTGATTTCATTGTGTCCGTACAGGATTTCATCATTTACCATGCTGCATACCTTAGATTCTTTGACACAGCAAAGGAAATGTTGCCAGACCCCAAGAATACTCCATTCTTAGTTTCATTAGTTACCCAATTTGTAACAACATTTGCTATTATGTCTTATCCATTCGACACAGTTAAATATCGTATGATGATGCAGTCTGGCCGTGCTGCTCACCAACGCATGTGTAAGAGCACAGTAGACTGCCGGGCTAAACTTTACAAGAACGAAGTTGTTTCTGTCTTATTCAAGGGTGTATTATCTAACGTACTCAGAAGTACTGGAGGTGCATTGGTGTTGGTATTCTACGAACTCAAAACCCTCATGTAAATTTCATTTTTAATATAATAATGAACACTGTTGTAGCATAAACATTCCTAACAAATGCAACATTTATTATTCATAACTGAGCTTCTCATTCCAATTATTCATCTGTTATTCTTGTTCGTATTTTTTTTAATTTTATCAGTTATAATCCACATTTTATAGAAAACCTACCTATGTAAACAAACTATTTAGGTCCGTGTAATGGTTTTTTTTTTTATATTGTATTTATTTCATAATTACTCATAAATCATAGTTTGAAAAAAAATGATATTGTGTTTAATTTCTATTTGTATAATCGTTCTAAAGTATTAAAATAAAATATGTATAAACATGTATTTTTTTGAAAGATCTTATCATAATTAATTATGCTAATAATTTTTTTACTTAAATAATCTTTTTACTATGTAACATTGACATAATATATTGTATAAATATTGTTATATTTTATAATATTATGTACTACATGTTGAAGACTGAACATTTGAAGTATAAAATTAAATTGATAAGCACATATTTTTTCATGTACTTGTAGATTAATATTACTTTAATGTAGTTAAATGTTTGTTTTGCGGAAAGTTTAGTACTAAATAAAGGTGAAATAAATTTAAAAAAAAAACTTTTCTGATCTCCAAGCGTCTCAATATGAGGATTTTAAGATCGGGCTGACTAACGTCTGCGCTCAATTGTCGGAGATTAAGGCTGAAAATACAATGCTTCGCGTTGAAATTACTATCTTAAAGCCAAAGTGTCTATAGTCTCGAATCCTCTTGTTTTTCTGTACAACCACAGTCGGTTGTTGGTCAAGTACTACAGGGAACTTTTGAACGAGATAGATGTCACAATCTTATTACCTATGGTGTTCCATGGATGTTTCTCGACGTATTGCTCATGGCAGGCAATCTATCACTAATATTCTCGGCTCTTTCGGGAATGCTATCCCTTTAAATACGAAACTTGTTAGTCTTGGTAAAAATCGTAGTGACCATGCTGCCCATCCTGTTAAATTAATTTTTATATGTATCGAATCACCATCCAGCCTATTACTCAGTTCAACCAAGCCAGGCACTCCGGTTCTATATACTTAGATGGATTTCAGTTGGTCCGAGACGAAACCATCCTTGAGCGCAAACTATTGAACAGATACGTACTCAGTATTCGTATTCGTTATTTTGTAAAGGAAAAGTTTAATTATAATTTATATTCACGCTGTATACAAAAATTCAAAATTTAAATTATTTCACCCTCTTGTATGCTCTTGTTTGCATTTTGTATCTTGTACCTATTACGTGTATATAAAAAATAATAACCGTTAACCAAAAATAATACCATGGTCGTTATATAATTATTCAAGTGACCCACGATGTATATATTATGGTTGACGACGATAGTGAGTAATGCAATTTAATTCATTTGATAGTATATATATATACATAAGGTTACAGTACACATCACGTCTGAAAGCGCCACTCGTCTACAGGTCAGGTCGTATCCGCCGGATGAGACGACAGTGAATGTAAACACCGTGCACTTGTTATTTGTCGTTGAATGGCCAAACTGAGCTAAGAGATAGAGGGGAAAGGGGACGGAAAAAGTCACGAGAGTTCACACAACCCATTTTTGACTTCAATAAATTCTATTACGCTCGTGCCACCGTTATTTTGAAAGTCATGGGTCCAGGGTGTTGGCAAAAATGGTGGTGGGGAGAGCTTAGAATATCTCGCCTTTTTGTTAAATTAGAACATTTGTGCGTATGCGGTATATAGCGACGACCGTAGCGTGGCGATGGTGTCGGTTGGAGGGTATTTTCGGTAGTATAGGGGGAGGAATAGCTCTAATAAGCAGATTAAGAGAGCGAAGAGATGGTTACAGAAGGGAGGAAAACTTTTTCTCTCTGTCCCCAACCCCCCGCCCATTTCCTTCCGCTATAAACACACCTCGCATCCCGTTTTTCCAAGCAACCGAGTCGTTTATTTCGCAAAAGTTACGTCTCATTTTGCCTCCCCCCACAACATACCCACGCTCAAATAGCAAAGCTTGGTAATGATTTACGGTCCTAACTTTATTCTGTTTCTATTTTTTTTTTCCAGTCGGATTGCCTTGTGCCGCTTCCCTCCTTCGCAGTTCGACGCCGCTGCCGCCACCGTACATTATGTATGTAGTGCAATTTATGTTGTTTTCATGCATCCCTGAACATGTATATCCGACGACTGCGGAACACCAACCGAGTGCCTTATATAATAATAATATAGCACGACGACCATGACGTTTTAAACATGTAATATTACTGTGACCGCATTGCGATGAACAGCGGCGATTCGCATTCACGGATATAGCCACGGACGGACGACTTGGACCAACGGACTGCAAGGCGATGGGCCTAAATCGGAAGTGTGTACCATAATATCGAGGGTTCGATAGTTAGGATACAAGAGCGGGGATATATACGCCTCGTGATGATGTCTTTGAAAACTTGGCACTAAGGTTGGGGAACGGCAACCGCAGTGTGTATAATATAGTTAATAATACGCGCAAACATCCGACCACGCTTACGTATTTCGCTTCCACCGCTTCCGGTGTACAAAACGTGTGCATGAAATACATCTCAACAAGTACTACTGGGTAGGTTCAGGTTGGTACCCACTACACACACACACACACACACACACACACGGTGTTATCTATGTATATCACACGAGTATAATAAACTATATAGCTATTACCACCATGTAAGCGTATACATTATTACCGAACGACGTTCAGTATATAACAATGTAGATAATTAGAAATGTGTTAAAAAGCAGCTGTAAAAATATTAAATTTTATGTATAATATTAGCTTTAAGAAAACAGAAAATACAGTGTAGTTCTGGCGTAACCTGCAACATTTGGCTTTGGAGGAGGGAGTTGATATTTATTTTATGAGGAATGGTTAACAAACTATAGGATCCCTCATAAATTGAGTAGTTGATGCGTTGTGCGAAAGTGTTTTAAAATTTTCCTGTGACCTGTGACATATTAGGTACAATGTTTATACAAGGTTACATCTTATGTATTATGTTATAATATTGTGTTCACAGAACAATAACAGCATTTTTATTTTTACCTGAAATTTCAAAAAGGATTACAACCCCCTCACTTAGAGGGTTAATTTATCTCAAAAGTAATTATTGTAATAGATTAATAAATATAAAGTTTATTTTATAAAACATTGAAACTATAAGTATTTATAGGTACTTATAGGTTTGCTAAAAGTGAGCATTGTATTTTAGTACATTAAAAGTGTTAATTCACGAAATAACGATTTTACATCACAATAAAATAACTAAAATCGTTATTCTTCTCTTAATTATGTAAATTGTTCCAAATTTGAGCTTAAAATATGTACTTATCTGATGAACCTTTTTTTATATTTTCAAGGGTTTTGACAAAAACACCAAATATTTGTTGATAAATACAACAAAAATATTTTTGATTAAAAATAAAGTGTATATTGTAAGGTGTATACTGTATAGTGTATGGTATATTTATGTTGAAAGATAAGAATAGTTGTCTTCCCCCCCCCAGATTTGTCTCTGGAACCATGCCTGCCTCTCAGCACCCCTGCAGGCCACGCCGCTGTGACATACATTGATATAACATTATATACTGTTGTTACACTGGGCGAGTTGTAATTATTATTGTTGTTATTGTGAATACCGTATATTGTTACAAACTGTTATTGCTGTTATTATTGTAACGTTTAACGCCACAATCGCAGTACCTATACTTACTGTTGTAATATTATTATTATTATTGTATCCATTTTAGCGAAATTATTATCGTTGTCGTCACCCTAGAAACGCCTTATTCCTACGCGAGAAACCGTACATCTCAACAATTCAACATCAAGCAATTATTATTGTAATTTTTATGTAGCAAAACGAGAGCTCAATTCTCTGTATCACATTATTAAACAGCTTGTAATGAAAACATTATTGTTATTGTACAGGTTATATTACGTTGAACGTTTATGTGTAGACATACCACAGCTTAAATAAAAATAATAAACCCATATTTTGAATGTAAAGGAAAATTATAGCCACGAATGTGAGAAGTTTAATATACCTAATACCAAGAATTCATGCATTTTGAAAAAAAATTATTAATGATTGAAAATATATCCAACAATTTGTGAATACATTAAATATTCTAACGGCTACTAAATAGTTAATACTTAATTATACCTATCTAGTTTAAACTAGATTTTCTACTTTATTATCTTTTTTAATAGACAAGCTAATCTAGTTGGTGTTTTGGGGATTTAAAAGTAAAAAGAGCCCAGTTATTTTAAAAAGAATCTGATTAATAACAAAAAAAATATTATAATAATAAAAGAATTTTTTACGTAAAACTAGTTTTTGACAATAGTGATTTTATTTTTCTTGTATTAACTCATAAACGAATAACTGTAAATACTTTAAATGCTCATCAAATATTTTTAACCATTTTCTGCATAAGATAAAATTTACAAAATATTTTCACAACTTTTAAGCTATTTATATTTTATAGACATGAAACATTTTAATTTTTTTTTTAATTTTATCGATAAATATTTTTTTTTTAAACTAAAAAATTAATACAAGGTTCTTATCAGTTATTTTAAGGTTTATTTTTTTATTTTTTTTTGTGAGCATCTGAAATTCAAATTTTTTACAACACTAGATATTATTTATCTGTAAATTAATGATTTCTCATCGAACGATTTTTTTATTTTATCAAAATCTAAAAACGAATAACCTTAGATAATACCAATCATATATAACATTAAATCAACCTATACCGTAATAATGCAATAGTCATGTAAAAGTAAAATAAGTTAATTCATACTTGAATAACTAATTCCAAAACATATCATGAAATATACTTGTTTATAGCGCCTAAGTAGACTGACCGACTATTTCCGCTAAGAATCTCTTTCGTATAAAATGATATATTATCATTTAATTCAAATTTAAAGAATACATTATAGTAACCCACTCGACACCTACTAACTGTACGGCAAAATGGTAACCACTTGCCCCTTTTTTGCCAGTTATTTACATTTTTTCACTTTTGACCCCAAAAAGTACGAGCTAGATCTAATTTTCCACTCAAAGTTGAAGTGATTCAAAAAACGATGATGACATAAATAAAAAAATTATACATCACTGTAAAATCAATATAATCATGCTCTAAATCTAAAATATAACTTAAATGGACGAAACAATTTATCATGAATTCATTATATTTATATAATTGTGTTCCTAATAAAAGTTAGTTACACTTATAAATATTAAATAGATACTTGAAGTATAGGTATCTCGTATCTGTACTTAAAATTATCAAACAAATATAACTTGATATTCTGTAAAATCTTTATTGTTAACACAAAAATATAAAACTATGCAGGTGTTTCCACCTGAAATAGTGAAATCTGGTTACGAGGACAAAATAGTTTTAAAATTATAAAGTTTCACAGCGTAAAAGATTTATAATAGAATATAACCTCTAAGATCAGATTACTCTATAAACTACATATTTAAAGCACTAGAATTTAGATTAATTAATGTATTATATTATAAATTCTAGTAGTATTTAAAAAAAAATTTTCATTGATTAATAAAATTAAAACAGTGTAATATTTATTTTATATGTAATTTCGATTCAATAATGTTATAAACTGTGTTCACTATAAGTGTAGAAAAATAAAATATACCTACTATAAACGTACAAATAATAATTACAATTCACTATTTCACGATAAATTAAAACAGTATATTCCGTTCAAAGCCATTACCTACCTATATTGTGAGCAAATTTTAAGCTGTTTGTTTCGCATATTTGAATATCAAAAAGGTCCTAAAATAGTCGATTTCCAATCTGTAAATAAAGCATTTCACATTGACAAAGACAGAAACCCACAGGAGACTTTAAAAAGTTTGTATTAGGTAATGGTATTCACTGATAACACTAAAACATTCTATCAAAAGACTATTCCTTTTCAATGTGACTAATCGATTTTTATCCTTTTAGTCATTCTAACACAATAATAAGATCTTTACCGGTATATCTTCAAAAGTTTTTCAATTTACACACAATATAAGCAATATAAGTGCTTTAGGATAAAACATATTTAAATACTTGACTGAGTGGGAGATATTCACATTCTTCATATTATAGTTAAATCGATGATTAAAAATTCAAACAAAATATCCTAATCATGATTACAATCAGTTTAGTTTTATAAAATATGAATGATATTCCTACCTATAAAAATTATCGATAACGTTACCTGCACTTACAATACTAAAGAACTTTGCCTTGTCAATCATTTCCAATGTATACTTTTTATGTTTTTTAAAACTAATAGTACTAACATTAAAAATAATCATTGTTGATTAAATTTATAATTATTGGGTATTTTATACTTTATTATAAGTACTGGTCAGTGATTACTGACCAGATATTATACTAATATAGTAACTACAATTTGTTTTTATATAAAATCAATATCTTAAAATACACCAATTTAAATTATAGATGTATAATTAATAACAATTTTAATTGCAATGATATTTAAGAAATAAAAACTATTTTAAACACTCTTTAACAATGGATTTACCTATGACATGATAAAATTGTAACATACGTATGGGACCTATACGTATGTTACAATATTATTATTATATTTTTAAAGCTCTAATATTATTAATGAATAAAAATACCTAGTTGGAGATCTACTTATATTTGGAAACATTAATTTTTATTTTATAATAAAATAATACAAAATTATCTAATTTTTAAACAATATTACGAACAAAAAAATAACTAATTTGACGAATGTGTCTGTAATTAAAAATATTAACTATACAAAAAAATATGTTGTTTTCTTATAATAACTATTTTGTATAATATGATAGTCTATTTAACGTTACTTCAAACTAGATTTTTTGAAACATGCCATAATTTTATAATGCTAGTGATTGTCCTTGAGTTAAGGTGACAGAAATGTCATTTACAACTTACATTGTTAAGAAAGTAACCTATATAATAAACACGGCAAGAAAAGAGAAAGAAAACTGATCAAATTATTCGAAGAAAATGAAAACTACCAATTTTATACACATACATGATACATGCTAGACTTTTGTCACGTTTCTTTATGAATAATTCAATTAATTTACTAATTTTCTAACACGCCTCCTTACGATTTACAATTTTCCTGTCAATCTTAATTCCTCGCCAAAATCGGTTTCATCTTTAATTTTTATAATATAACCACTATTAATTTATTATATTATTTATAAGATATTTCTTATATATTTTATAAATAATATAAGTTACATATTTTATATATCTAAATACAATTAGAATTAATAACTATAAATGTGAAACAGTGAAACAGTGAAACACACTTATATAACATATAAAGTATTTATAATTATAATTTTATAAACGTAAATCATACATTAGAGAATTAAAGTCAAAAGGCATATAAAAAACAATAAAATATGTAAAAACAAAGTATTCATTTATGAAGATGCTACTACTTTGTTAAGCTTGACAAAAAAACTTATTTAATTTTATAAAAAATAGTTTTTTCCATTGAAAAAAGGCAAGAAACTAATTATTTATTCCTCGTATTTGGTTCGAATATATCCTAAAAGATTTCTCTATTTAGTTACCAAAGAATATTAAACATTTTAGATAGCTATTTCATGTGTCACATTAAAATTCATAAAATCCTCTCAACCTTCACAGCTCTGTATATAGTTAACTACGCAATTAATATAATAATATTATATCCGTGAGTGGCAACTGGCAGAGTGATCGATTATTTTACTACATTTCTCTGGTATACCATATAAGACATTATAGGTGCAATATATATATATAATATATATATACCTTAATACTTAACGACTTTCTACATTGCATGATTATAAGCTACATTCAATGCAATTCATAGCGATTTCTTACCTGATTCTTAGTAAAACGATATTATTATTTTTATTTTTTAATGGTGATTTAACAGGCAAACACTAAAAACTGTAATGTGTACTTTCATAAACATTTTGGAAAAATATGTTTATGTGATAAAATTTTGTTGATGCTATGTTAAAAATATAATTCACGAAGTTAGTCATATTTCAACAAATTGTGTTTCAATACATACCTATTACTTATATACAATCGTTTGGATATATGGAAATAGCTATAAATTATAAAATATTGGTAAAATCTAGACATTGACGAAAAAACATTATTATATTATTATACTTTATAAAATAATAACTAAATCAATCAAAATACTTTAAAGTATCTAGAAATATAAGATAATAGATGTAGTGATGTCGTATATATTTCAGATAACATATTAGATAAATTACAAAAGTTTTAAATATAATCTGCGTAAAATTATACAGTGATATTTTCAGAGATATTTCTATTCAAGCGTAAACGCTTATGGGGTAAAAACAGATATTTATTAAAAGTTGCGCTGGATTATATTAAAAGCTTGGGTACATCACAAGACTGCATTTATCTGACACAAAGAGAGTCATTGGATTTACAAGGTAACCAGTACCAACTGAAATGGAAATCAGAATCAACCGTTTGGAAGTTGGTGAAGTAAATAAAAGTACATAATGAGAAAGTATGCAAAATATAACCTAAAAATCTCAAAAGTATTATAGACTTTAACTAGATACGTATGTATAATAATGCAACAATTTTTAAATAAAACTAATTCAGTTGTTTTTTTGTTAAATTGATTATTTGAAATTTGTTGTAGTATATAAATGTGAAATTAACTACAAATTTCTATTTTTATAGACCACTGTACAGCTTCAAACTTATCTCATGTGTTGTTGTAAACTATATGACATAGTTTCAGATATGTTTTGTGAAACGGCTTAGATACTAATTAATAAATTAATAATTAAAAAAATATAAATTAAACGATTATTTACGTACATTTATGATTATTATTTTATCACATAATTATTTGTTTATAAAATAAGTAATACATCTTAGGAAATAATCATAAACGAACTTTTTATTTTGAAAATAATAAATGTATAAAGAAAACAATTATTTAATTAAAAATAAAAATATTTTTAAAAATTGTAATACTTGGAAAAATAATCTCAGTCATGTTATATTTATCAATATTAATGTAGATATATATGGTAAATTTGTGTATTTATTTTTCAGCATTACAAATTGTTTCTCCATTCAGGTTTCACAATTTATATTGGTTGCTTTTATAATGGAAAAAGAAGAAATGCTAAATAAATTGGTGCCAAAATGAACTTGTATACCATTCGTCTGTGTTATATATACCTACTATATATATTATGTAACGTAAGTCTGTGTATGTGGGTGTATGTGTCTTGTTAATACGTATGATTTGACGTGAAGCACAAATTGAACTAGAGTAAAGTTGTTTAAAAAGTCTTTAAAATATGGCCATCGAAGATACGTGACATTGTGATGTTTCCCGAGTAAAATCAATTGATATCCGTCTGCTGCTATTATCAACAAAAAGAGTACAAAGACAATTTAAAAAACCTAGTTTTATCAGTTGGGAACAGTATAAAAAAGAAAGAATCAACACTACGGAAATTGCTGCAGGTGTGTACAGAAAATTAATTTAAAAGAAATATCCCATGAAACAGTTTTCAAGTTTTCAAAGTAAATAAATTATTAAAATCATAAAATGGGCACGTTGATACTCCGCATAGAATGAGTAAATGTGAAATAAATAAATAGTTTTAAAGTGAAGTAAAATGATTTGGGCATATGCTGCTAAAAAAAAAGCTTAGTACTTCAACTTTATATAGTATACTTTCGTATGCAGACATTATTATTATACATAAGATGACATGAAATTGAAAATAGTATAAAATAGAATTATCAAAACGTTTCCATACTATTGTAATTTGTAATACACTTTATTATTATTAAATAAATCAGAAGTACAACTATATATGTATATATGAAGTATAATAGTGACGCAAGTATCAAATACCTATTTAAAATTTACCATATTATGTTCATATTGTGATGTTACGATTTTATTAAAATTATGAAAAAAAAGTATCAGTGAATACTTTTTACTAAAAATTAATTAATATTGAGGAAGTTTATTAAATAAACAGGAAGGTACTGAGTAAATTTTTGATTCATATTTCGAAGCGGGATATTTTTCTAAGAATTCCTATATACAAAAATTGAATTTAAAACTAAAAGTTAATCACCTAGTTTGTTATAAGTTTTGTTGAGCGGAATGAAGATGATAAAAGGATAAACAGCAAACTATTGGTCCACTACGCTGCTATCCATCTTGTTTAAACTTTAAATAACATTAGAAATTCTAAGAAAAATATTCTATTAAAAATATCAAATTAAAAATAAGGGAACTGCTTTACTGTAGTATAGTATAAAAAGCTATTTCTAGTGTAACTCAGCATTAAGTTGGTCACTATTAAGAATGTTTTAAATGTTGAATTACAAAATAATTTTTAAAATTTTCGTACTTATTTGACAAGTGCACGCACAAATTCTACATACACTTATAAAAATGTATCCATGTATTTTCGATATTTTTTTTGTATTATAAAAGTATAACTTATCAGAAACTCGGCATTATAATTTTCAGCAATTTAATCAAATATAACCATTTATATTAACCTTGAAAAAAAATCAGTATAAAAACGTAAAAATCCTAAAAATCACTAAAGTTATTCAAAATATTTTTAAAATTTGATTGTGCATAAAAAATTGTATGTAATTGTGAATTGTATCTAATTTACATAATCAATAATTATCACATAATAACAACATAAAAAATCTACAAAGATGTTAATGATTCGTTGTTATATAAAGTTTAAAATCCAATATCGTCCAAATTTGAACTCCAAAAGCTCTAGAAAATGTATATGGGACTAACTATTTAAAAAATTAGTGACGATAAAATTAATAAAAATATAATTTTGTATCAACAATTTTGTTTGTAATGAGATCAAATTATGTGACCAAAATATTTTCTAAAACTTTAATACATTTTGAGATAATGAGTGTTCATTATTAATAAATAATCACACATAATAGTAAAGCATTCTTTAATGTGATATTATTTCCACAAAAAAGTATTAAATTATGATCATTAAAAACTTTTTAGTCATTTTAAAAATCCGGAGGAAAACCTTTCCGTTGGAGATTCTATAAAATATTTGTTTTAAATACTTTCCCTGCTAACATTATTTCAAAAATACATTTTAAATAATTTACTAAAAATATAATAAATTTAAAATTATAACATTAAACTATAGATTCTAAAATTATATTAAACCCATTTTCCGATTATCCATCTATAATTTGAAATTAAACACTATGACTTTTAATGGATGTAAAAATGTATCGATCGTTGTGCTGTGCACAGTATATGGTTGACACAATATGCCAAGCAGTACTCGGCTATTTTAACTATGCCATTTATTAATTTAACGTTAATATGTTTACGTGGTTTTACTTCAAAATTGATTATTTAGAAAGACATTAGTTACAACCCATAAATCTTTTTACGTAAAACACGTCTGGTAGTATTGTGTCCTAATACTTGTTAAACCGAGTTGTAGAAATAAAACAGACAACACAATGAATAATGGAAAAACTCTCAGGAAAAACGTCAAACGAAACTTGAGCTAGCAATAATTCCAGGAAAATTCATAATTTGTTTTATTTTTAAACCCTTCTATAAAATATTTCTTAACACTTTTACATGATATATAATCAATAATTATAATTTCAATCAAACAATTATATACATGAGCGTGTAGTAAAAATGCCTATTCAATTCGCCGTCGCATCAGAAATATTAAAAAACAAATAGGTATGCAGCTATTATGCATAAAAATATTGTATAAAATATGTAGGTACAAAGAATTTAATGTAATAATATATTATTTAAAGTATATTTGATACATTATTCCATGATTAAATTTAGTTTGCTTAGTGAACCACAACCATTGTGTGAACTAAAACATTGGCATTTAACAAAAGCTATTCGGTAGCATAATATTATTTTCATTTTTGTTTCAAATTATAATGCAATAAGTTTAGTGGTTGGCAAAAGAGGAAACGTAACGTGTTATCCCAATAAATCGTATTAAAAGTCCAGATGTTGTCTTCACTTGACGTTTTTTTCCACCAAAAAAAAAAAAAATAAATGGAATATATCTCCCATTGTTATGAACATTTGAAAAAATTGATAAATGCGTAGTATTGTCGGTAGCAAGAGTGTTTTGTAACAATATTTTTAAAATGTCCACCTTCTATAAACGCATCGGTCAAAAAATGTAGCTAATATGATTTAAAACAACTATGACTGTTAAAAAAATACATTAAAATAATGACTTACATAATTTACTGTGTCTATATCAATATTCTAAATATTATTATTGAATCAACTTTTCACACACTATACTTATACACTCATATTACACGAATGCCATTTTAACTAAATATTGAAACAGTTTATTTATTAGACTTAATTGTGTTCAAACGATTGCTGTGTAGAACAGTGATAATTATCCGACAAAGATGACCATCATCCACCACCACGACCTAATTTATCATAGTTTCGATTACAATAAAATACATTGTTTTAAATTTTTAACTATATAAATACTAAGTATAGTTCGTCCTACAACTATTATAACAATGTAGATGATAGAAATACACTATAGTACTATACACAATAAAGGTAGTTTTGAGATACCTCAAAGATGTAGTTTACGATTAAAAGACTTTTAATACTCGTAATTACCTGACTATATTTTGAATTCAATGATATAATTTAAAACACTAAAACATTGATTCAGTGGCGTAGCCAGGGGGGGGGGGGTTTTGGGTGTTATAACCCTCCCCCTCAGCCGTATTTATATCAAAAATATAATGTTTATAATATAGGAATACAATCATTTGGTCATGGTAAAATGTATTCTGTTATTAACCCCCCCCCCCCTAAAAAAAATCCTGGCTACGCCACTGCATTGATTAGTTAATCAAGAACATAAAATTAATCAACCAAATAAAAGTATACATTCATCATCTTCAAACAATTGATTTAATTATTTTTTAAACACCCGTTATAGTAATAATCTACAAACATAATTTTAATTATATAATATACAAAACATAAACGAAAGAATCATGTTAAAGGTATAACTTGGTTTAAATGTCAATACAAAAAAGGTTTCAGGTGCTATTGAGCTGTAGAACATAATGTATACCTAGATATTATGACAGTTTTCAAAATTATGACGGAAAACATACTCGTTAAATTTTAAATTTTACAATTTTTCATTCTAATAAGAGACAACGAAAAAAATGTAATATTAACTTTAAGTAATTATTAGTTCGAGATACTAATTTCTAATAAAATAAAATCCTTATCAACTACTTTTTATACAATCGAAAAACAGTTGGAATAATAACTATAACTCAGGGTCTGACATGAGGTTTAAATAAATATATTAAAATTTATTTAACTAAAATAAAAGCTTTTAGCACTTATGAATTAATAAATTTAAGTAATTTAATGTTACTGTACAGTAACTAAAAAAAAAAAATGAAATTACTGTTTTTTATTATCAGAAAACTAATAAGTTTATACAGTCAATAAAAAATTAATAGGTAGTATAATACAAGTAATACACCTAACAAAGACGCAGTTTAACTCATTGACTCTACTTCAAAGACATTATTTCTACGTAATATTTATGTTTTACATTATTTAAACACCCAGTTTGGGTTGGTCAGCTCATCGGGGACCTTACCTTACTATATAACATTACGCGGAAACCCAACGCCAGACGACTCAAGCGGAACTGGTGCCGTGACTTACAAATTGTATACATTTTAAATTGTAAAATAAATGTAAATGTATCCACATGTATCCACTAGGTGTCTATAATGTGAGATTTCTTACCATGTCATTATTCATTCTTAGTTTTCCTCATCTCAGCCAGTTATTACGTAATGTATACACCTGTAGAATTTGTAATATTTTCTTAAAAAAGTCATATATTATATTTTAAAAAATATATATATATTAGTTAATAAATCTAATTATATGAAATCAATTAAAATGTATTATTCTATACATAAGTTAATGTATAATAAAAACATGTGTAATGATATTAAAATAATTAAAACGCATTGGAAATTGGAATAAATAAATTGTTTCATTAAATTTACTATACATTTGTCAATTATAAAAACTAAAATATAAGTTTTTGTCAATTTAACTGAAAAAAATATTTTCAAATATGTACATAAATATATAATGTCATTATAGTGGCTTATACTATCTACAATGTAGATTCTACATAATATAAAAAATATAATTTGTATAGATTATATTAATATATTACATTTAGTATGATAAAATTATCTAATGAAAAAATCTATTGTACAGTTAAATAGAAAAAATACATGTTAGAAATCTTATTTTCTCAACTTTTTTAATTCGTGATTTGAACAAAATGTTAGTTCATTGAAAAGTATATTTTACCTACTGCTGAATATGGAACAAAAGTGGCTTTCAATTATTATGAGCTTTTTGAATTGTTGAACTAAAAAAATTTTTTTTAATGAATAATTAATTACTTGCCATAATTATAATTATGTTCCAGCCTTTTATACTATGTTCCTACATCCATAATATTTTTGTATGAAATCGTAATTTATAGTAAGTAATAATACATATTTATTATTAATATAAATATAATTAGATTAGGTTAGCACTCTCATACTTTGAAAAAACATTATTATAATAATTAATATAATGATCAACCAATGATCTAGTGTAATGTTCAGATCATAAGTCGTTAATCCGAAGCCCGCGAAACAACTTTTTGCGGAGCACACAAAAATATGAAAGATGTTAAATTGTAATGTTTTATTTTGTTCAATAATATTTTTCATATAATTTAGTTTTTTTGGCTTGATAAATAAAATCTAATAGGTAAATAATTTATTTATTTATAATTTTATAGTATCCCTAGGTACAATCTATAAAATTATTATTATCTGATTGAAAATGTTTCTTTTAAAGACAATTTTCTACTAATTTTCTACTCATATTTTCATGTAAAATAACTGAATAACTGAATGTAACGATAAAATTATTAATGTTATATCATATCAAACATTTTTTTTTTATTAATGTGGCCTTCGATAAAAATACGAAAAAAATATGGCCTATATTGTTAAAAAAGGTTGCCGAACTCTCCTTTAGATGAAGCTAGGAATTAAATATTTAAAAATAAGAATCATTCATTCTCTATAATATTAAAGTTTTTAATTGATGCTGAAATATAATTTTCATATAAACTGAAAAGTAAATTGTTTATAAATTAATTTATACAATTTAAAGAAAATCCAAAAATTATTAAGTATTGAATTCTGTATATTACTTAAATAACTGTAAAAAATAAAATAATATTTAAAGATAAATATTAAAGAAGCATTTCAAGCATTCCCATATTAATAGAAATAAAAAAATGATTTACTTGAAATTGATTTATTGCCTAACAAGTTTTATACTTAATGATTGTTCTAAAATGTGCTTATTATTATATTATCAAAAACTCCATAAAAATCAAACAAAAACTTAAGTTAATGCTGAAAGCCTGAAAATCTTACTTAGCTTACTTTTACTATCTAATAGTAGGCAATTAAAAATTTAAAATATCATAGAACCCTGCAGTGTCATTTCACTTAGATGGACACATTTTAAATCTAATCTAAATGTAAATGGGCCCATGTTCGGTGGAATAATTTTTATTTAGTGACATTATCATGTTAGTTAATACTACTTTATCTGCTGTAAAGTATATGACAAAAAATAAGGTAAAATCAAAATCGATCACAAGACTGAGTCAAGAGCTCAAGAGCCAATAGACACCATAATTTTATTGAAAATAATTGATTGCAAGATAGTTCAGTACTCTAATTCCAAAACAAATTTATAATGCTTTAAACTCTATATAAATACCAAATTTAAACGTAAGCGTTATGCCTTAGTAATACATAGATATTATATATGTTAAGTTTAAACCAGCAATCAATTGATGATTAACCAATTATCTAATTAAGGTATTTCTTAAGCAAAAATTCTATAGAATTCGAATATATTTATCATTTACTTTTTCTTTTATTTCTCTTACATTATATGAAACTAGGTACATCGATATAAAATCAAACAATTTATTTTGTTAGGGTGGCATATTAGTTGGTGCATCCAATTTACAGCACGGAACTTATTTTATTTTTTACCTTAGACAGGAATATACGAAGTAAACAGGCACAACAAGTTTAGTATTTAAATACATTTTTAATACTTATTACAATATTTTAGCTAAAAGTAAAGGTGCATAATTTAATATCAATACAAACTCATACATAATACATTAGGTACTCATGCCTCAACAATATCAGACATATAGCAATATAGCACACACACGCATGTTGATCGTTGGATAATATTATATTATACCAAAGATGAAATGCTATAATATTTTAAACCAAACAATCGAGCAATCTATTGAACTAATGAATTTACAATCAAAAGTTTTTCTTTTTTTTTTTTTTTTTTATTTATAAAGTTTTACTGACAATTGGTCATCTAAACTTAAGGCTAAAAGAATTTAATATTTTGACGTTTTGAAAAAGGTTAACATAAAATATTTACAGAATAGTAATTATTGATAATATAGAAATTAAACAACGTTTGATAAACTTAGAACTAATTATATTATTATATACAGAATAGGTATGTACAATTAAGATTTATTAAGAATTAATAAATGATAGAATAAACAAAACAGAAAAAGTTTTTCTTATACTTTTGATATTATTAGAAGAGTAATTGGCAGGAAAATACGATTTTAAAACACGAAGTTCAATATCGTCACCGTTTATTTACGTCATGGTAGTGAGCGATAACGATAATTTTACCACGCATAATTAATTTTTAAACAAATAAGAAAAATGTCTTGTATTATCTTAATATTTTTGTAAATCTCTAGTTTCATTGACTCTGTAGCAAATAACACAGTTTATAATTCAGTTAGCGCTTTGAACTAATCCTGATAAGTTTAGAATATTGTCGTGTAAGGAGGGGGGGTTTAGATTAAATTAACCTTATTTTTTCGTCCAGTAATACCATTTACACAGCGTTAATTTGGTATTATATATATAACCACATAATAAGTAATTTCACGGTATAGTATATACAACTAGACTTTATAGTAGACAGAGTTGTTACTTATTTCTAAATAATAACAATTTAAATGAGTCGGATGATGTCAAAAACTTATATTATATTATAATTTAAAATCATAGGTACTCACAAGCCACGCAGTGGAAGTTGAATCCAATAAGCACTGCTATGATATCGGTATAATCACCAACGATCTAAAGAAAAATTTACCATAGAAAACGTCGGTGATCGGGGGGGGGGGGGGGGGGGGAACGCGCACGTGAAACACGAGAAGAAACAAAAAAACAAAAACACAAAAAATGAACAAATCCGACGACGGAAGCGTGGCACGGACCACGAGCAGCTACGGGCGTAACGGCGAGCCGGCGACGGTATACGCAGGACGGAGCACGCGGCTGCGATGTGCGACGACGGCGACACGACTGAATCGCCCGGAAAAAAAATGTATAAGGCTCCCACGCTGCGCGTTGGCGTAAGGGATGCAAGTGCGGGGGATGATCGCGCGACGTCGACCCTCGACGAAGGGTAGTGGTGGCGTTGGTGGTCGGCCACCTGCGTCCGCATGCCGTGACCTTCATTAGACCCGTCATTACAGGATCCGCGCACTCGGGTCCGTTTCTAACGTCTCTCCTGCTCGCTGCAAGTTCATGGCGATCGCTAATTCACGACTGCTGTTGGGAGACCGACGAAATCATATCTGTTGGACAAATAACCGACTCGATTTTTGACACGCCATCGATCCAGATAACGTCAAAAGTAGGTTTTATAAATGCGTGGTGATAACAGAGTCGTGTCATGTTTGATATAATATTATAAATAGAATAGTTGGAGTATGTGTATAAACATGAATACAGCCGAACTATAACCCACACGCGCAAATCAATCCAAAAAATGAATACTGCTCAATCTTCGAATCGGGTTGTATCTGTTCGAAGTCTATAGTTGAAAAAAAAGTTCGTGACTATTATTTGAAGAAAATCGTGACTACATTGTACAAGTATACTTTCGACTTTTTTTTTTGTTACTTGTGTAAAGATCTCTTTTTATGCTAACATAGACATTTGATGAAAATTACAAATATCTTCGTTTATTTGTTTTTAAATTACACGGCCATCACATAAAACAAAACTAGTATTACACTCCCATTATTATAATGTTACAAAATTGTACGATCAAACAACTACAAACTACAATAGACATTCGAAAATTAAAATCCGTATTATTCTGCAGTCTATTGCCAAAAACATAAGTGTCAATTTTTTAGGACATTTATACCACTCACTCAATTTCAACAATCGGTATTCAAGCATGGATCGCGAAACAAATGTATATTATATTATTATTATGATAATTAATAATGTATATATAGGTCGGGTATAATGTATAAAGTTCCACAACCCTTGGCACTGTTGTCTACCTGTGTTTACCATCCAGACGGTTTTTCGTTTATTATTACACAGGGAGTGAGGGCTCTTCATTAAACATCTGTTCAGATCTGGATATAGGCCCGCCGGGAAACCCCGACAAGCCCTTTACCGTGTGCCGATGTTTTTATTTGCCTTTCTTTAGTTTATTGTTTTTGGCTGAATATTTAAACGGTAACGGTCTTTTACGGTATGTACTATAATGCGAACATCTACAAGATGACTATTTTAGAATAATTTTTTGGTTTTACCAAATACCTACTTATAGACTATAGTTGCAGTTGACGTTAACCAGTGCTCTTTTCAACTTGGTGTATTCGATAGGGATTTGATTCTGGCTGTATTTTCCACCAAAATAGATCTATTATATGCCAATTGAACTTTGTACTACCATTTATTATATAGTATATAGTAATATACTATATAAGTAAATTTACTATAATATAATCAATGGTACTACTGTCTGTTATTTGGTTATAGTTAATGAACACATTTTTGAATTTATCATAAAATTCACTGAAAATTACTATCAATTTTATGAAAATGATTTCTTAAGCCATTCAATATTAGATTTTAAATGATGAATATATTTTTATTTTTAACTCATCTTGGTCAGCAGGTCAGCTATCATTATACTAGATTTTCCATATCTTTCTTCAATATATCTTCCTATGCTACTCATATTTCAGGTCCATTTCAATGGCCCCCCCACTTTAAAAATTTGAACTTCTGATCTAGCCAATCGTTTGTGCATCGTTTGTGCAGAAATGTGCACCAGGTCCCAACGTTTGTGCACAAAAACCCTTGGCGCTATCTCAAAAACAAAATGGGGGGGCTATTGAAACGGTAACCCCCCCACCTTTGAAATTTGAACTTCTGACCTAGCCAATCGTTTGTGCATCGTTTGTGCAGAAATGTGCACCAGGTCCCAACGTTTGTGCACAAAAACCCTTGGCGCTATCTCAAAAACAAAATGGGGGGGCTATTGAAACGGTAGCCCCCCCACCTTTGAAATTTGAACTTCTGACCTAGCCAATCGTTTGTGCATCGTTTGTGCAGAAATGTGCACCAGATCCCGACGTTTGTGCACAAAAACCCTCGGCGCTATCCCAAAAACAAAATGGGGGGGCAATTGAAACGGCACACCCCCCTTTTGGAAATTTTACATTGTATATGCACCAAACGTTTGTGCAGAAATGTGCACCAGGTCCCGACGTTCGTGCACAAAAACCCTCGGCGCTATCCCAAAAACAAAATGGGGGGGGGCCATTGAAACGGCACACCCCCCTTTTGGAAATTTGATATATTTTTTATGTTAGTAAATATTATTTAGGTAATACTGCAGGTTACAGGATTTTTATATAACCATCTCATTTCCTAGAAATAAAAGATATATAGTATTTTTTTAAATGTTGTGTTGTATGAATTATATGTTTTAAATATTAGTTTGTTTGAATGGAATATAATATTATTGAAACACTTTATTTATTTATTTGCATTTTTGCTTTTGTATTCTTTTATTAATAAAACTTTAAAAACTGTTCAAATAACCAAAAAATAATAATGAACATAATATACAAAATCTTGTCATATAACATTATAACGTTATTATAAAAAAAATAAAAAAAAAATAAAAATAAATAAAAATAAAAATAAAAACAAAAAAAAAAAAAAATTATACAATATAATAATTATGTTACGAACGTGATAATAAAAAAAAAAAATAAAAAAATACTCAATAGACTATACATTAATTCAAAAAATAAAATAAAGTTCTTCGTAACTCTTGTTTGTAAATATTATATGTTATATATATTATATATATATACAAAGTACATAATATACAATACGTTATTAATACTATAAGTTATCACAAAGATAAAAACATTATAAAAAATCTTTAAAATTTTAATAATTTTCATAGTTATTTTAATATATAAAAAAGAAATATAATTACCTTAGTAATAAAAACTTAATCTAAGACAAAAAAAAAAATCATATTTTAAATTACTTGGTGTACAATATAATTTGGAGATTCACTTTTGTATTTTCATTTATCTGCTTTACAATGTCTTTAGTGTCGTCATACAATTGCCACGAATTAATCGGATTCCTAAATGTGTGAGCATGATAATGACCAATGCTTTTGTATGATATGGTTGATTGTTGAGTGTCTGGCGTAGTTCCCAATCCTCTCAAGTAATATTGAGACTGCGGTGTTGAAATGTATTTTGGAATATGATTGAGAAGGATACGTGTGTCAGTAAATTGGGCATCTGTTGTATTATTTAAATTAATCAAATTAAAAAATACATGTTCTCCGAGTAATACAGTTACCTCAACTATACCAGCACATATTTGGCAAGTATTTGAGATGTATAGTTGTTTTATTTCTTCATTTATCAAAATACTAAGTTGTTTTTTAGTAGGCGTCTTTTCTGTGACACAAATAGTTAAAAACGGTTTCTTATCCAACTTTTTGAATTTGCATGAACTGCACTGTTCCTCTATTTGTACACTTTCATAATTTTTTAATAAATTATTTAACATACTATCGATTGGTTGTTCGACAGACAAATACGTGATACCATTCAATATTGGTTCTCCCGGGTACAAATCGCTTAAAATTTCAACACGTTTTTTGTAAGTTTGTACTGTTACGCCATCACGAAGCAAACAAAATATTAATTGCCACAATGTACTTTGGTCTTTATTATCTATTACATATTTTGTGTATGCAGTGCTATCACAATAGGCTACTGCCAACATTTGTATAATTGTGTCAAATGAGCATGTGTTAGACAAAACATAACTGCTATTTTTACATTTTATAGACATAAATTTTGACTTACTGTCATTTTTAATCAAACCTATAATTTTAGTTTTTGCACGAGAATCTATATTTCTTAATAGAATTTCACGGTTAGGTGTCAAATAAATAGATTTTCTTTTCCTTGAACCTTTCAAAACGTTTCTCCAATTTTCCTCACTCGTTTTTTCATATTCCAAATTTGGCACTGAATGTATATTTTGTGTTACTTTTTTCGTTTTTTCTTTTTCTAATGGGTTATAATCTTCAATTGTATCATCTTCCATGTCTACATCAAATAATGTATCATAATTTTCTGGTGAACCATTATCCACAATTTAGTTAGTTTCATCGATTGTACTTTCCAAATTGTTTTCAATTAACTCATCTGAGTTTGTTTCTACGCACCAAATATCTTCTGTTACCTTTTGGAATTTATATTGATTTTCATGAATATTAGATTGGCATGAATGATTATTTAGTGCCTCGTTACAAGTTGGAGATCGATCTTTGTTTGTTGAAATGCTATAATTTGGTGATTTCTTGTTAATTATTGGTGATTTTTCATTCGTACATATTGGGTAATTTTTCGATTTCTGTGAGATCATTTTGGCCAAAATTTGTAAGTAATTTTGAAGTTGAAAAATCATAAAATTTTTTGTGTTTATATCTAAGGATAAAAAATTCAACACTAAGTTTTCCATAAGTTTTCCTTCAAGTAATTATAGAGAAAATTCGAAACGTCATTATAGAAAAAATGTTTTGAGCATTTGAGTTTAAAATTTTTTTTGAAATCGCGTAACAATAACGATTTAAACGAGTCAAACAAATCATCTCCGTTCAGAATCGTTTTTCGTATACAATGATACCTATCATTGCATTCAAATTTAATCATATCCATAGTAACCTACTGTACAGCAAAGCGACATCCACGACTTACCCGCTTTTTATTATTTCATTGCCAATTTTTTTTTTTAAATGTTTTCACAAGTTGTAGAATACATCTTGGAAATTGGGTTTGGGACCTCCTTATAATTTTGATTAAAACCCAATGTTACATATTATCTATATTACAAAGTGAAACATACATATATTTCTTAAAAGTAACTATTGAAAAATGAAAATAATATTAATTTATTAGACAAATCAATAAAATAAACTTAAACACCTTTGCTTTTTATTTCAAAACCACATGGCGTTAGATATGAATTGCTTACATACTATACCCACACATAAAAAATTCATTTTTTATTAATAAAAATAGTAAATACCAACTTGTTACTTTCTAAATCCTAGCTCCTACTCACCTACTGCATAGGTAGATGTCTAATAATAAATTGTGAAAAACTCGAAAACCCTGGTGTACCTATTTCCTATTATCGGTCTTATAAATGAGTCAATTTTCAATAGATCTGAGGTCGTAATTCGTATTATTTAGGTTGATAATAATGAAAAAATAGCTGATTATCTCAAAAACAATGAAGCCGGATTGAATCCGAAATCCGGATCAACGGATTGGATCCGAAATTTTGATTAATTAATTGTAATTCGTAATCCGGATTGGTCAAAATAATGTTCAGCAATAGATGAATAGACTCTGAACTTCCGAAAATCATGGAAACGTTTACCACACCTACATGATATTAGAGCTAAGGTCACCCGTATTATGCAAGCGTTTACTGCTTCGTAGGCAGGGTACGCATCACGTGGTCGGCTTGTTTATCGATAACTATTCAGTATTTCACGCCCACCTTGGATCCAGTGTTCAAAGGACGATTAAAGATATAATGGTTGCCTGACGGGCTATGGTGTAAGCGATATCAGATGGCAATTGAAATCACTTTCAGAATCAGCTGTTAAACTAACTTTGTTAGTTCATTGTTTTTCAAAAAATTACAAGGCCCCATATGAAACTGGTATATGCATATTAATATCCTATCCTATCTATTCTTCTATTATTTATGTGTGATGCGTATAGCCACGTGGCTACGTAAACAAAGACCTGTAAAATCGAAAAAAATATCTAAACGAGTGCCATAAAATTCTAAAAAAGCAATATACTCGTAATACAATAAATAATAATAGTAAATAAATAGGTATTTACTTTGACTTAAATATTTTTATTTGTAATTCATTGTTTCTTATTTTATGTTATTTTGATCACATTGCATATTGTACCTCTACAAAACTTTAATAACATTATTAGTACATTATATTCCATTCAAACAAACTAATATTTAAAACATATAATTCATACAACACAACATTTAAAAAAATACTATATATCTTTTATTTCTAGGAAATGAGATGGTTATATAAAAATCCTGTAACCTGCAGTATTACCTAAATAATATTTACTAACATAAAAAATATATCAAATTTCCAAAAGGGGGGTGTGCCGTTTCAATGGCCCCCCCCCATTTTGTTTTTGGGATAGCGCCGAGGGTTTTTGTGCACGAACGTCGGGACCTGGTGCACATTTCTGCACAAACGATGCACAAACGATTGGCTAGGTCAGAAGTTCAAATTTCAAAGGTGGGGGAGCTACCGTTTCAATAGCCCCCCCATTTTGTTTTTGAGATAGCGCCAAGGGTTTTTGTGCACAAACGTTGGGACCTGGTGCACATTTCTGCACAAACGATGCACAAACGATTGGCTAGGTCAGAAGTTCAAATTTCAAAGGTGGGGGGGCTACCGTTTCAATAGCCCCCCCATTTTGTTTTTGAGATAGCGCCAAGGGTTTTTGTGCACAAACGTTGGGACCTGGTGCACATTTCTGCACAAACGATGCACAAACGATTGGCTAGATCAGAAGTTCAAATTTTTAAAGTGGGGGGGCCATTGAAATGGACCTTCATATTTCGGTCTTCTCATAGAGATATTTCCTATTAGATTATTTTCTAGTGCTTTACGAAGTAATGGGTTTTGTTTTCTTTAAGCTTGCCCTAACCATTATTATTTATTGTAGTATCTTATTTCTGATTGCTTCTATTTTTAATTTTAAGAATTTCATAACATGAGAAATTAATTTTAAATTAAATTTTATAATGGGTTTAAATATATATCCAATAATTTTATCGGATAAATAAATTATAAATTGCAACTCGTGAATAATTGATACTTAGAGACAAAATAATAATAATGATTATTATACTGTAATTAAAAATTTGTTATTAACGTACGCACACGTTGCCAGTGCGTGCTTGCGCAAAAGCGCTCTGCTATTTCATATTATATACTACAGTCACAAGTTCACAACTCACAGTACACACCAATAATCACTATTAGTACTTAGTAACGTACGGCACGCACGCACACACTTAGAAAATTGGTTATACAGAAGTTATTCGGTCCAGAATCTCTTTAATAATAAAAACGGTGTTTCGTTGGATAATAATGTAATACGCGTCGTAAGTATTTAGTATCCTCCACTCACATCAATTCTCATAACTTATTATTTGCTCATTTATCTAACCCGAAATAATATTTAAAATTTAAAATCACTTTATCTACACAAAATACGTAGGTATAATATAGTATTGAGATGTTGTTCATCTGTCGTAAGTGAATAGACATATTATTATGATTTACACGTTATCAATAAAAAACTAGGCCTATAGAGATCTGTTCAGTGCCTAATAAAAAAAAAATTTAACTAAGGAGAAAATATTAAAAAATTAAAACCCGAAGTTCTTGTTAGGTGGCACTGCTGGGAGCCTTCCTTTTCTGTATTTAATGTTATTTTGTTATTTTGTCATCAAATTTACTTATTATACCATGTATAGATTATAAATACACTATTTTTAATAAATATAGAAAAAAAATTATTAATTATTATACATTTTTTACATTCATCTTTCATTTGCAGTAAAACCAAACTTTTCGAATGGGCATTTCTAGTTCGAAGTTCGAATATTTTTTTATTTATTGACTTATCAAGTATTTAGAGTGAGTTAAAGTTTCAATAAGCACTCATTTCCACATTTTTTTAACCTATAAGCTTCAATGAATTTTAAAAATTTCAAATTGCCTTGTGATTTTATATGATTGCGGTTAAAAGTTTAGCTTGCATCTTGCATTAAATCAGTTATTTTTAAGATACGTTTAAGACAGAGTTTTTCGTGGAAATGTAGGTACTATCTGCACTTTGCACGGTCGCGTAAAGTATAGCTTTGTAACAATGTGACTAGATAGATATAGTATTCGGTTACCACTGTTACCAGTATATTGTAATGATCATTAATCGGCTCTGGTTTGTTTAGAAAAAATAATTCACATTTACACAGCACATTCTTCACGACCTAACAGTAGTTACCATTCGTATGGCAGATCGCAGATTCCGAAATAAAAACGAGTTCGATAGAATCTCGGAATAAGTAAATTGAGTATCCACAAAAAAGTCACAGTCGTATTAGTTATTATACTTTGTATATTAAGGTTGTATTTTTAAAACGTACTTCCTGGGTAGCCACGTAGATATACCTATTTAAAAATTATACACGAGCCGCAATTTATACAATAAAATAAAATGGAATGCAATTTACGGTAAACTCAAATTTTATGCTCAAAACTGTTTGGTAGAAACTAAAATAGTATCGACTACTACATTTGTTTTCTCTCTCAGACCCATGCTGAACACAGATAAAACACTTTCATCTAAAACCGTTTTTTTTTTTATAATTTATTTAATAATCCTTACTAAATCTTTGGTAAAACTAACTATTATAAAATGTATAGAAAATAATATTTTTGAGGGTAAGACATATTGGTTTATATTTATTATTATTTGACTTTGTATTCAACTTTCAAAAATATAATAATTTATAAATTGTTTTTAGACAATATATTTTAGACACAGACACACCGATACGTCTACCATCGAAAATATTATCAACTATCGTTTTTTGGAGAGTACCTACACTTAGATTACTCAAAAACATTAAAAGAATAATTTTGCATAAATGTAATTCGTCTATGTTGCACGTAGACCAGAGAAAAAAGACGTATAGTTCACTGACATCCTCTTAAGCGGACATTACCGGTTACTTGTGCATCCTTCCTAGAGATCGGAGACAGACAAGCTATTACTCCAATGCATCATTTATATTATTGCAACATTTACAACTTTGAAAGACATAAATAAAATTTTATCTTTATTTGTCCCTTTGAGGCGATTACAATCAAAAAAATTGAAAATATAGTAATTAGATAGGTCATTTTTAAATTATTCAGATATTTATTATTTATTACATAGAATTTTATTTCAGGTGCAGCACATTTTATTTACTTAATACTTATACATCAATTCATTATACACATACATACATATATAGGTACTTAAAAATTTACATTTCTATACCACACACATATATGTATATGTACAAACTTTTTTCAATTTTATTACTCAGAATTTTAATTTCATTTCATTTATCACAAATAGTTTATGTAAACAAATTGTTCTAATTATAAGTTACCTATATAATATTGTATTGGCAACAAATAAGAAAAAACATTGTGGTTGAAATGTCAGGTATCCCACAGGCTGCAGAGGCTGCACCCGTGGGACCACCTATTATGATTACCTATATGTTAGATTAAAAAAATTATTTTAGGTCCAGTCACAACTTTAATTTAATGGCACATTTTTAGTTAACGTAAAATTCATATTAACCACTCGTCTAAATCAATCTATAGTCAATATAGTCATCCAGAGTATATTAATAAAATGTACAGATACTATCTTAATAATAAGATACAATTATGTTCAAACGTAAGTACCTATTTATTAATAAATAATAATATACCCGCCGATCCTGATGTCCATGCCTATAAGCCTACGTATATAGTCAAATAGATAAGTATTTAGGATGATATATATTTTATTTGAACTGACTTCATCAAAATCAAAATACTTAGTCGTCGATAAAAACTACAGCTAATAGCTATGCGTTATATATAATTTAATATATATATTTTATACTAGGTTTTATTATTTGAAATATGTTATTTTAAGAATTTTTTACGCGCTCATAATAATTTATTATCCCGTGACTAGCCAAACGGAATAACAAAAGGAACGAAATGCCCATGCATATATTTTTTACAATAAGCATATATCACATGTTCATGAGTTTTTCATTGAATGTTTCAACTGACAATTGTTAGTCAGTTTTTATGGTATCAATTATTCATTTAAATACTTTATTTCAATATTTTATTATTACCTAGTGCCTATACTGATAGATTTTTGGATATTTTATAACAGTACCCAAATATTGAAAAATGTGATTAATTGTTAAATTTAGATAATACTCGATAAACATAATATTGTGTTTTATTGCTATTACAGAATGTCGGTAAAAATAATTCTTCAATTCTAAAGTAAATATAAGTTTTAAAAAAAATGTATCAACTTAAGAGGACGCTACACCCGCATGTGTTGTCTCCGTCTTACAAGCGTGCTACATAACAAATTTTCGTTCGCTAGATTCAATAGTGTGCTGTTAGTTTTGATATAGTAGTGAATTGACCATTATCAAACTTTTAGGTAAGAACATTATCTGTGTTCTCGTGTTGGTTTTTTACGATATTTTAAATTTTCGGTATTCGTCAATTGCGCCGGATTTGGGACACTACCTGTATAGTATACATCTATTGCGCCCCTATAAAAAAGGTATAAATCAATTGCGCCGGAGCATTTGACAATGACACAGCCTGTCTAGGTGTTAGTTTTAATTTTTATAGTAATTATATTATATTATAATATACATATTAGTAAAATATTAATTTATATTATTATTAATATTATATTAATTTATATTAATTATATTATTTTTATAATAATTTGTACAACAATAAACAAAAATATATACATTACACACAATTTAAACAATTTATAATCTAAAAGTCGATGACTGTAAAAGTTTTAAAACATTTGATATAAAAGTGACTTATATGGCAGGCAACATCAGCTTCATCATATTGTGACTTTGTGAGGCAATTAAAAATATGTCGAACAAATGGTCAAATATCATATTTCATTTCACACGTAAAAACCATAGTTGCAAAACCTATTTGTAAGTTCCTTATTTACCAAATATACAACAATGCTAATCTTTAAGTTTTGTAATCAATAGAAATAATAGGTATTACACATGTTTATATAATGAAGTATTGAAGAATCGATCGGCGCAATTGATGAATGCCTACCTTTTTCCTATCCCATCATTTTTCTTTTTTTACCTGTGATTTATGGCGAAATTGATATATGCCCTAATTTTTAAATGAGTTATGTGAATTTTCAAATATTCATATTTAACATGCTCATAACTCATTTAAAAATTAAAATAGAAGAAACCGCCTTAAATCGTTTAAGAATAGGACATACTAGACTTACCCACGGATATCTCATGATGTCTAATGATGAACCCCCCTTCTGTGAAGCCTGCGGCCAACATCTCACCGTCAAACACATCTTGACCGAATGTCACGTTTACGACCAAGAGCGAATGGATCTAAACTTTACCGATACCCTCGACTCAACTCTCGGACCACAACCTGATCAGAACAAAAAAACACTTAAATTTCTTAAACTAACTAATTTAATTAACAAAATATAATTGTATCTATGAACCCTATATATATTATCTAAACTGTTATTAAGAAATGTGAACTAATGGCCTTAGCTGCCGAGTTGATTTGTTTAAGATCAATAAAAAAAAAAAAAAAATTAAAATATCGTAAAAACCCAACATGAAAACACAGATAATGTTCTTGATTAAAAGTTTGATAATGGGATAATAGTAGGTACCTACCTATCTACCTATTTTATTATTATCCAATTCCAATATGTAAATAAACATTTGTGAATTACAATGGCCAAACTGCTGCCAAGTATACCTTTTAATTATGTATGTTTAAATTAATTTGATCGAAATTTTGTTTCTTAGGTAGGTATCTACTATTTAAAAATAAACTCTACATAGGTACGATATTTTAAATAATATTAAATAGATATAAGAATGTTGCTGTCAGGTTACATGTGTAGGATCCCTATTTTTAATGAATACCTACCTTATAAAGTTATAACTGTTAATTCCTTGCGTGAAAAATACAAATTTTGGAAATTTTCCAAACCTAGCCGCTGTTTTAAACAATTACTAGCCCCGTTAACTTTGTACAGCGTTTGTGAAACTTTTATCGATTGATTTCACTAATACTATATTGTTTTGTGGTTACCTAATGGCTAATTTATAGTTTAGTAAGTCGTATTATGTAACTCATGAGTAGGTATATAATATAACTAGGGCTCGGAAATTGTAGGAGCTAAAAAAGGTAAAATATGCATGCAAATATGCACGAAAAAATTGCAAAATATGCATTAAAAATGTTAAATATGCAAAAATATTATTCTGAATTCCAAAAACGTCTAAAACGAAACTGTCACTGTCAAACATCAATCGTGTACAATCAACAGTAACGATAAACGAAGAAACTATCATTATATTTACGATAACTTATCTCTGCTATAAATTGAGTTCATACAGAACAATATGCAATTCCTACAACTTCCGAGCCCTAAATATAACTGTTAGGTACCTATAACCTAGGTTAGGTATAGCAATAGTAAGGTGTACAATGTAATCAGGCACACATTTTATTGTACTATTTGTACCTACTTAACTACTAAATGGCAAATTTATAAATTTAACGACAGGCTCCATTTCACCGAGGTGGCGAGGTTCATAAATTAATAATTATAACATTAAGAATAATACATTTTTTTTTTAAATTTAATACGTCTCTATAAATAACATAATCACGGGCAGATTTCTATTACCTCAGATAGGTATCAATTAAATTCTAATAGACTCACCGAAACCAGATATACACAGTAGTTACAGAACTACCAAGATTCGTGAATATTTTGTAATCAACACGGTCAAAGGTTTTTGAAAAATCATTAAATATATTACGTCGGTTAGAATAATTTTCAATTGCATTCGAAACGAAATTATTGAAAACAATCATGTTTAAGTGACGGAATTTTATAGCGCAAGTTTATTTGGTACCACACTGGTTGTCCATTAAAACTGGATTAACCTAGGACATGGTATATTATATTATGATATAGGTGTAACCTGGGTAGTAAATTTATAAGACTTTATAAAAATTAATGACAAAATTGGCGGTGCAGAAAGTGCACACGAGTGTTGTCAGTGTCAAATCAAATCGAATACAAAGCACTGCACCAGTTCACTGAATTTTGGTCAAACCGAATACTTTTATGCATTCAGCGCGCATAGAGTGCAAAAAGTGCGTCAAATCGAAAACGCTATAAGCTACGTGGTTCTAAATAAAGATAGTCAGTAGTTTTTGATATGGTATATATCCTAGTCTAAAATGCAGGATTACATACAGTCCATACAGAACTCATCTTTAACATGGATGCGACTAAATATCATCCAGAGATAAGCAGATGGCACACCTATCTACTATGTAAGAACGTCTCAGGCAAACCATCAGTAAGGCTATTCTATATATCACGACTAAATGTAAAAAATATCCAATCAACAAATATTAAGTCATTAGAATTCTGGCGGTTTTTTGTTTTACCAATTCTATACGATGATGATATTTAGACGACGTTATTTTCCAATACAATCATTATATCAATCTGTTATTTGATAATATCTTTTGAAAACTGTTTATGTAAAATACTCAGTTACTTATTACCTACATATTAACATTTAAGATTATCATATTACATATTATTAGTTGAATACATTTTATATGTTTAGTCGTTTAGTGTTCAGAATCCTGTGTTTTTAGTTCCGATTGAAAGTTTAAAATAATTATTCAGATACTCAAACCAGTTGATTTCAAATTTTTAATAACCAAGATTATGGGCCAGGGCTAATTTTCATCACTGTCAACAGTGTTTTTCAGCTGTTGTTTTTTTTTTATTACTAATTAAATCAATTATCAATTATATTAACTCGATAGTTTAATAACATAATTTATTATTCATTAAGTATCCTTTAATATAATAATACTTAATATGTATATATTTTTGATGCAATATATTATAATAACTAACATTAAAAGCATCTTAAAATAAATCTATACATATATATATATTATATACAGGATGATTCATGGAGCGTAAAACACGCATTATTTCCAAAAGTGTAAATATTTTTGAAAATATAATTTTACATAGCTTCAAGTCGTTTATAAAACCATGTTTTTATTAAAAAATTATATTTTTAACATTTTTTCATCCCTATAATTTTTTAAGTTTTTTACTTTTTTGAATGACAACATGTAGTTTTAATTTGATATTCCAAAACAGAATATGTTTCTAATATTTCGATACATAAAAAATGAATTTAGGGCAAGTAATATATGAGTTATAAATATTTAAAGTTTGGATGAGCAGAGTAGTGGACAAATATGTAGCAGGATAACTCCGTACCACTCTACTCCGCTCATCTAAACTTTAAATACCTATATCTCGTAAACTACTTGCCTTAAATTCAATTTTTATACATCAAATTACTTAGAAAAATATTATGTTTTGGAATATCAAATTGAAACTACATGTTGTCATTCAAAAAAGTAAAATATTTAAAAAATTATAGGGATAAAAAAATGTTAAAAATATAATTTTTTAATAAAAACATTGTTTTGGAAACGACTTGAAGCTATGTAAAATTATATTTTCAAAAACATTTATACTTTTTGAAATAATGAGTGTTTTACGCTTTATAAATCACCCCGTATAGGAAAGTTAATTCTAAAGATATTTTTTTTTAAGGACCTTGATTCACTCGTAAAATAGTAAATAGGTAGTTAAAAATAATATAATTTAAAGAACTGTTGAGATATTTTTATAATTTATTTACATTAATAGGGTAACAAAAATTAAAAAAAAACATATTACAAACATTTATTTGTACCTAGTCGTTTTGATATATTAAAACAAATAAATTAAATAACATAAAGTTAAATATACTGTTGATTATTTTAAATATAATTTGGAACTGCATAGATACATAAACATTTAAAATTTAGGTATATTTTTAGGTACAATATAGTTTAAATATATGATTTTCTTATGTATTTTGAAATGTTAAATTACCAAAAAAGTAATACAAATTCTAAAGGTTCAAAAAATTACAAAAAAGAAACTGGATGATATAACTAAAAATCAAGAAAAAATTATAAAAAAAATCTAATAAAGTTTTTCAGTAAAAATTACAGTAAGTCTTGAAATTAATCTACTTTCTTGGAATACTTATGCAAAGCACCTTTCAACATGTTTTGATACTTGTCTGTTGTAACTGATGAAGTTGCAGTACAGTCATTTGTTTTGTATATACCAACTAATACATTAGCCTTTTCAAACATGTTTGAGCGCAATGAAATTATGATAAACTGAGAATTTTTTGTACGTTCCTGAAAATAAATAAATAATTAATCTTATTCATATTTATACACTGATAAAATCAAATTTATTTATAAGGAACAACAGTTTCTAAGTAACTAAATACTTTATTATCTTATTATATTATACAAGTGTGATAATCGGGTTTAGTGAGTTTTTAAGTAAATTTGTGAAGAGACAAAGCAATAAATTAAAGTAAGTTTAATTTAAGAATAAGATTGTAGAAAAGAGCTATTTTATTTTATTTTAACTATTTTATTTTATTCATTTAACTTTTTTAAGGAATAAATTGGTTCATCTCTTCTATTTTAGAATAAGGCCACAGCACTTTGTAATAAACCAAAACCCACTGAAGCACCTTGTACATAAATATACAATTGATTATGGAGCATATTATTTAACAAAAACTAACGAATCTAAAAATTGAAAGAAATCAAAATATTTAACAACATAAGAAAAGTTACTACTTAAATTTAAAAACAATCTATTATTATCTATAATTACCTTTATGTAATATGCAATGATTGAGACATTTTTAAAATCTAATGCTGCATCAATTTCATCCATAACATATAATGGTGATGGTTTATAGTAATGAAGAGCAAATACAAGAGCTAAAGATGACAATGTTTTTTCACCACCTGATAGATTAGATATTACTTTCCATGTTTTCTTAGGCGGTCTTACACTAAAAATCAAATATTAGTATGCATAAATAACTTTATGTGGTCTACATCTTAGAATTTATAGTAATTAAATATAAAAACCTAAAATTGATTCCTTCACTAAATGGATCTAATGAATCAACAAGTTCAAGTTCAGCATCTCCACCAAGTGTTATCATTTGATACATCTCTTTCAGTTTAATTGTAATTTTCCTAAATGAAGCCATAAACTCATCCCTTCTTCGTTGTCGTACCTTATTAATCATTTCAATATGATCATTATATGACTTCAACACTTCAGCCACTTCATTAGCTTTATCATTATACTGTTGTGTCTATTATACAAAAACAAATATGAATTTACCAACTAACATAATATATTCAATATTATGAAGAAAAAGTGACACATTTATTAATAATTTTTTTCATAAATTTAACTCACTCTTTTTTTAAATTCTTCAAGTATTTTGAAATTGGGCTTATCACAATTGCGTAATTCTTCAATTAGTGTAACTCTGTTATTATTGGTTTCCATTTTATTAATTTTAGATAACTGCTCAACAGTATATTGTGGCAATTCTTTGGTATCTGAGTCAGTATCGTCATCTACATCATCAACTTGCATCTTATCAGGATCATCTTGTTTTTGTGATATTTCATTAGCTTTATTGTTTTTATCTTCATCATTATCTTCATCTATAGCAGTTTTATTATGAATTTTAGATCCAAGTTTCTGATAAGATTCTATAACTGGATCCCGTTGAGCACAATCAATTTCTGGAATCTTATGTAATTTTAATTTTGACATCTAAAAATTAAAAACAGAAAAAATTAAATTATTTTCAACACTTTGAACATGTTAAAAAAAAAGGAAGCAAAATAAAATTGCATACATCCAATCTACAAAAATCCCCATTTCTCCTTACCAACACATTAGATAAGAATATTTTTTACCTTAGCATTTATATCATTGAGTTGGTCCATACTTAATTTTATTTCAGCTTTAATGTTGTGAAGATCATTCTTTAATTTAATGTTTTCTAAACGTAATTCATTTGTTTTGACTAAGTTCTTATCATCTTCACTAGTCATTTCCTTGATTTTGGTTTTTTGTTCTTCTATACTGATCTACATGAACAACAATTTTAAATTTTAAATTAAAAAACTATATACATTATACCTATTATGTATTAATAAAAAATGTCAAAAATAAAGTTATTATTTAAAAATATTACCATACATAGGTAAAATAAAATCTCAGTTGATAAACATCTGTCACTACTCACCATTAAAAGACAATATTTTGGGGCTTACATAGGGTTAACACATTCAAAATACTAGACTATCCTAATCAAGATAACTCAATAAATAAAATGACAAATTTTTTTTTTTGTTTACTTGGCTTTAATTCAATAAATGTGTGGTATACTTGCAGTAATTAATATAAGATATGTTATAAAAAAGGTTATTTTATTTAAAAATTTATTTATTTGATTATAATTGTATGTTATTTTCATGTATGTAAAAAACTTACAGAAATTTCTTTATTCTTTTCATTCAATTCAGTAAGTAGAATTTCATTTTTTTTTAACTCTTCTGTAAAGGATTCCATTTTTTTCTTACATTCAATAATATCTTCTTTTAAAATTTCAATTTGGCCTTCTGATTTTTTTATTTGCCTGTAATTTATTAAAAATGCATTACTGTAAAAACAATAGAACATATAAAATAAATAATTATTATTTAATACTTAATTTATTTTTTAAAACACTCAGTAATTCAAAACCCAATTAATATTTATTTTACTAAATAAAATTAGTATATTATACATATAAGAATAACATCTTATAATATTATATAAGGAACATTTGATAATCTCTTAAAAATATAATTATAAATAAAATAATACTATCTTGTGATTTTCCGACTTAATATACATACATTAAGTACAATATGGTATATTACTGTATTATGATTATTTATATTAATAATAAGTTGTATTTTTTCACAAGTCAATTAACTTTGAACATAAAATAAACACTTTTTTTAAATGACAAATTAACTTAAATAGTATTTAGAATTTAACAAAACCAGTTAATTGATTAAAAAACCATGTGTTTGAAAAAAAATTAATCACCTTTGAGCCCCCTGTATATCAATATCAACTTGATTTATCTGATGACGAGTATTTTCTAACTTAGTAGTAGCTTGGTCTAACAAACGTTTAGCTTCTTGAGGCAGTCCTTGAGTGATTTCCTCAATTTGCTTCTTCAAGTTATCCATTTTAGATTTTATCTTGTCATACTCTACTTTTGATTCTTCCAATTCTATAAAAAATATAGTCATATTGAATTATAAAATAAATTAAATAATGTACCTATGGATTCAACAACGGTGTTAAAATAATACCCATGGAGCCAGCAGTTATGTGGAAAAGATCTGATTACTCAATATAATCTAGAAACAGTACCTTCATTTTGTGGAAAAGAATATAATATAGTAACTATAATTAAACATTTCAGTCGTTTTTGATTTTCACAAATAACTAGCAAATGATCTCATTCTGCTGATGGGTTTTATTATTTAATGACATTTTAAAAGAATTACTCAATATTTTAATTTATTTTTACATCATTTCTATTATACATATTGCTGGAGTGGCACTTAATTAATATAAAATAAAAGTAACTATTAAAATAATAAATTTCACAACAATTTACAAACCAGATTTTTATGATAAGTAAGTGATAAATTATAATCAATTATTAATATACATTAATTAAAACAATAGAATTGAAGGTGATAAACATTTATTATAAAAATAATTTTTTAATATTTTTAATATATTAAATTTGGATTTTGAGTAGTAAATCATGAGTATTTTAAACTTAGGTGAACAGAGTATTCTTAAGGGAACCCTATGAAATGATAGTCCACTGCTCTGCTAATCAAAACTTAAAATACTCATAAAAAAAAAAAATACAAACACAACTAATTAATTTTTATGACATTAGATTGAACAGCGCTAAACACTATATTGTAAATGAGAACAATCAGGGACGTAAAAACCAAGTTTTGAACAGCAACAGTATGCATTTGCTCATGGCATAAGTACAGTACAAAATATGACTCATATTATACCAAAATGCTTGGAAGATTATTATGAAATAAAAATGAATTTAAATACAATATGTCATTATTCTAAAAAGTGAAAAAATTTAATAACTATATTGAAAAAAAATTGTAAAAATAATTTATTTAAAATAATATTTGATCTGATAAACTTCAAATAAACGAGAAAACTTTATTTCAACTACTTTTTAAAAGTATTTATGTTAAAGAAACACCAAATACACTTACAAAAATAAACATTAAGAAAATTGTAGTTGTTTTTACCTTTTTCAGCTTCTTGAATTTCTGATTTCTTTTTGGCAACTGCTACTGGATCTGTTTTTTTTTTTATAATTACTAATTTTTGAGTTTCGATCATAGTTTTTAATTGATTTTCTTTTTCTTTCCATGCCTAAAACAAAATGATATTTTAATTATTTTAAAAATACATAAATTTATATTAATACTTACATTTATGCGCGATGAACACTCCTTAACAATTATATTTAGATCTTCAATTTGTCTAAGATTTTGATCTATGTTAGCTTGGAAATCAAAAATATTAGATTGAGTTTCTCTCAATTTAATTTCCAAATCTTTGGCAATTTTGTCTAGATTTTCTACTTCATTTTGACTCACCAGAGATGAATTACCAGTTGCATATTTCGACCTTATTTCTTGAGGCCCGATCTTACCTTTAATAGGCCTACCACCACCAGACATGATACCTTTAGTTAAATAAAAGTTTTTGTTAAATTTCAATTAACCATAAAAAAAAAAAAAGGTAGTGTGGTAGTGATACCTGATTGGTCAATTAAATCTCCTTTATATGTAACAACTCTATAACGAGTTTGAGTACCAAATGCTATTCTTCTTGCTTGTTCTAAATCTTCAGCGAGTAATGTATCATACAAACCAGAATAAAATGTGAGTCTAAAACGTTGATCCAATATTTTAATAAAATCAAAAACTCTTTTTGCATTTTCAGGACTAAAAAGAACAGAACAATACAAACATTATTATTATTATTCAAAAGTTTTGAAAAAATCTTACATAAACAAATTGTCTTACTAGTTATTATTTAAATCTGCACGGGATTTCAATTTTTGAACTTGAGGCATAATTGAAAATGTCAGTCGGCCAATATTATTTGTCCTCAATTTTTGAATGCATGCATGAGCTGCATCTGATGTTTCAACAACAATTTGATCCGTAGAACCACAAGCTGTACACGCAGGAATGTCATATTTACCTTCTACTTGTCCATAATCTCCCTGAAATAATTTGAATTTGTTTGTACTTGTTTAAAGTCAGGTAACTAAATATCACTTACACATCTACCAAGTAGTCCTTTGATTTCTCCTTTGTCTTTTAAATTTAGAATGTATTGAATAGGTCGACTTCTTTCAGTTGTTTCTGCATAAGCTGTTCGTTTTTCAGTTAAACTCTGACGTATATTTTGTAATTTAGTTTTCATTTGTATCTCATCTTCATTTAATTTTTTAATTTTAGTTTCTAGATCTTTGATTATACCTTTACTAATATGTATATCTGCTTCTGCTTTTTCTTTTTTTCTAGTAAAAATAAAAATTAATTTCAATTATTAATGTTTATACACTATTATAATAATCATCTATCATGGAATAAAACATACTAAGGAGACTTAGTACAAGACAATATTGACCATTTTTTGTAATAGCTTAGCCTATAGAAAATCCAGATTTTCAAGTGAAAAATCAAAAAATAATGTAAATAAACTTGATAAATAAGTAATTAACAATTTAAAGATATTAAGTTACAGCATGTCCACACTATGATAGTAAAATGCAATAATTAGGCATAATAATTTGAGAATCATGCACACTTGATGGTAGTTGTTAACTTGAAAGAATTTAGCATATATTTTTCAAATTTGCCGCATGTCATTGGCATTGGGTATGTATCTCATGAGTACGAACCAGGGTTACAGAGTCTCCATTTGTCTACCCTGTGTGATAGGAGGAAACAGCCAATCTAACATTTCTTTCTAAACTTATTAAATGTTAAAGCTGATGACCCTGCTCTCTTATCTAAGACTAATTTCAGAGTTCCGACTTTTTGTTCCAGATATTCTTTCCTATTCCTCATTTCTTTTAGTTGCTGTATTGATATGATGAAACTAGCCAATGAGGACCCACAATATCTTTATACTTAGTGTAATTATTGTTTATTCATTCTAAATTTTTTGTAATTTTCATGTTAATTATTCTTTAATACAAAACTATGTAAACGAGCTTGCCCCATATTAAATATAAATAAATAATTTCAATAAAAGAGTGTTGCTATATGATATTACAAAGTGAAACTTCAATAATTTACAGTCACTATCTATTATTCCTCATCGTCACTAATACAAAATAGTAAACAACACCAAAGGCCATTGTGGTATGAGCATGATCGAATAATCTGCATCGCTAAAGATATATTGTACTATTATCATGTTATTCCTAACTATTTTTATTCTACATTCCCATTGAAGATTTTCAAAAATCAAAAATATAGTGTAAACCAAACTTCATTACCTCATATTTTCTTGGAATTTTTCAACTCCTCCAGCCATCTGTTCTTCCAGATTAACTAATTTTTCTTTTTCAGATTTCTCAGTATCAATGAGTACCTCAAACTCAGTTTTTAAGGTTTGAAACTAAAAAGACATTAAAGTAAGAAAAAAAAAATAGAACATATTAACACAACAAATTATAATTTAAAGCTTAAGAACTTACTTGATTTTGTTTACTACCTACAAGCTTCTGCAGTTTTAATTCCTCAGGAGCCAATCTATCTTTTTCATCCCTAAATTTTTTTGATTTTTCAAAACCACTAGAATTTACTTTTGTATAATTGGCTTCCAGTTCTATGCATTTTTCTTCTAAAGTTGGTAATTCTGATGTCAATTTTTTGAGTTCAGCCTCTTTAATTTTTGGTACACCTTCAGCTTTAGTTACCTAAGCAAAAATAAAAAATGCTTTAATCATAACCTAATCAAATTCTGTCTTGCTTTGGTAGTAATTGTTAAAGCTGTGTCCAACATTGTTAGTTTTTTTTATTATTATTATTATAAAGCTACTTTTAGAAATGAGATAGTTCAGCAATTATAACATTTAAGGCAGCTTCCAAAATAAAAAAAATATAAAACATTTTATAGCAGTTTCAGAATTTTTATTACGGATGGAAGAGGCGGTTGAAGGAATTCAGAGAATTAATCAGGATTAGACATTTAACCTACAAAGTAGAACAAACAAATAAGATGTGAAGGAGATCAGTTAATTTAAATGTAGTATAACAGAGAGGAGAGTTGTTTGAACCAAGATGGGTAGATAAATGATTTGAAAAAATTTAAATTTATAGGTTGTAGAAAAATAGTCAAAAGTTTTTAATTAATTATTATGCAGTGGCGGCTCGTATATAGGGTGATGGGGCGATCGCCCCCCCCCCCTTCTAGAATTATCATTTATTACCAATTTACATGTTAAATATTAAATTTCTCATTTATATTTTAGTATAATATTGTCAAAAATAAAAATTGTGTTTCCTTCATTTACACTAATACATATTATGAAAACATTATCAGATAATGGGAGTTTAAAAATAAATCATTCGACGCTGTAGCTTCTGAGAATCGATAACCAATAACAATTTACCGGGGCCGGGTGAGCAGCACATGCGATGCTTGGGCGATGTTAAAAGTCGTTCGTCATTACTATGGCTGGAATACAAAAACTAAGAAGGGGGAACACAATAATAATACTGCCGCCGGGACGATGATTTTAATCGCCCGTTGGCCGTTAAATGCGGATTCCGAACTGTGTATTTATTATTTACTTTGTGCGGTCGTAACTCTAATCAATTCTATCTATAAAAAAGTGTTGACAATTTAAAATATATATAATAATTTATAATTTACTTGTATTAAACTATTAAACAGATTAAAATAAATTATTATTATTAATATTATTTGTGTTTGATACTTTCCATAAATAAGCAATTTTATATCGCCCTTCCACTTTCATAGCACAAGAGCCACCACTGTTATTATGACAAGATTTAAAAGTAGTGTTACAGCGTTGACATTGACATATCACAATGCTGTAAATAAGGAAGTTATAATAAAGGCAGATTTTGTAAAACAAACAAGTAGCTCCAGAATATGAAATGAATAATCACCAAAAAGAGAGGAAATTAAGCTATCGGTATAAATAATTAAATTAGAAAAATTCCACTCATATCAAAGCTAATAACAATAACAGAATTTATACTATTTATATTTAATCAGTGCAAGTGAAATTGATGATATCAAAGTTTTTTTCTAAAATTTATAGTACAAGAGGTAAATAGTTGTTCGAAAATCAGAATGAGTCTGTAGTCATTAATCAATATTTATCTAGTCTATTCTATTTGTATGTGTATTATTTGGGAGTCAAGAAGTTAAAAATTTCAATTGAAATACACTCTGTTTAATAAAAACCAAAATTATGGTACAATTAGTAATTTAATTGTTTCATTGGCCAAAAACAGTAAGACAGACACAATCAACATCAACAAGTAGTTTAAAATCAGTGAATACATTTTTTTGTATTATAGTATGCAAAGATCAAAACAAAATAATATAATTTTTAATTTAAAGAAACTTAATAATATATATAGAACTATAACAGATTAAGTCACTTTATATAGTCAAGTTAAATTTACTATGTTATTTTCCTAATAAGACAAACATTCAGATTCCTCATTAGAATTTTTAAAAAAAAAGTGGATAAGTCGTGGATATCGCTCTACTGCACAGTAGGTTACAAGTGGAATACTGTAATGGATAGAATTAAATTTGAATCCAATGATATTATATCATTGTATACAAAAACCATTCTGAGCAGAAACGGTTTATCTGGGATGTATTAGAGGTGAATAAAAATTGTCAAACCTTAGATTTAAAAATTTTTTTTTGAATTTCTAGCTTAAAATAATTTGTGAATTTTCGTGATTTTTACGTATGTTGTCAAAATTCAAACTTTGAATGCTTGTAAAAAAAAAAATTGTGTATTTTTAATATTTTTCAACTGCTATTGTAACAATATGTTAGAAACCTTGTATTAAATTTTCAAGCTTTTCTACCCAACAAATAAATTTGTATCGAAATTAATTTTAAAAAAACTAATAATGATCAAAAATTGCATATGCCTATTAATAGTTCAACATAGGTCAACATTTTTTGAAAATCACACGGTGAATAGAATATACTTATAAAAACATTCGGTGAAAATTTCATGTATGGTAATTTGCTTTGAAGTTATATTAAAAACCAAAATTGATTTGTCGAAAAACCGATCGTACGTAAAAATTCTTGTTTTTTCCATAATTTTTAGTTTGTTTATCCCGATTAATAAGAAAAATATTGAGAAAAGTATCAACTAGATTCACTTTCTGATCTAACAAGATACGTCGAAAATCGAAGCATTTTAATTGCCCCAAAACATGATCACAAACACAAAAAAAAACACGTATACCATGGTAAAATCAATATATTCCTCGCTCCGCTCATAATCTAAAAGTAATTATGTAAATAATCTAACCTAACCTAACCTAACCTACTGGTATTTAAATAGTTAAACCTTTTTAAATACTGATGTAATAAATTAAACAGTTAATGTTAATAGGTTGATTTTTACCTTTTTTTGTTCCTGTTGTATAGAATTCTCATATTTGGCTATCTGTGCTTTTGCCTGTTCATATTCATCATTTAACTGCCCATTTTTACGAACGCATTTCTTATGTTTTTCTTCATTTTTTTTTAATATTAATTGATCAGACTTTAACTTTCTAATAAAATAAATAAATAATATACATATTGTACATATTTTAAAGTGCTATGTTACAATTGTGATTACTTGTACATTTTAAAATAATGAAATTCAATACTTTAATATTAATAAAAAAAAAAAAATTGCAACAGAATTACAGTAATTGTTAATATGTGAAGCCTGCTCTTAACCCACCTTGCATGCTTTTTTAAAATGCCAAAGTTCTAACAAACAGAAAAAACCAATATAGCATAATGAATACAATCACCAAGGCGCTAATTCTCCGCATTTTTATGCACTAAAAGTACCAAAATATGCCACAAAATAAAATATAATATATGGTCAAAATTATTAAAATATGCAACAGATATGTGAGAAATTTTCAATTATTTACATTAAAAATGTGTACAACATTAATAGAATTATTAATAATAGCAAATATATTTATTATTTAAATATTATAAATTAGTATACTTTTTTAATTAGATTAATTATTGAAAAGAAACCAGTAAGTTTTTGAAAAATATCAAGTTGAATGTTTTTCCCTAATAATATTTCATTCATTTGTCATAGAATTACTAGACCGTTATTTTAATTGAAAATATCATATAATTTTGTTTTAAGTGTTGTATATTGAATATATAATACAAAATATAATTACTGTTTTTCTACTAGATAAAATAATACTTCAAATGGTTTTTTTTTTTATGTTTTGATTCAATGTGAAATACATTTTGAATTTTGTAAAAATATGTAATAACTGTTAACTTAATTAAAAATATAATAAAAAGCCTATGAAATATTCTTGATTATCTTAAATTTACATTTTATATGAGGTTATTTCACTCTAATTCTACAAATTATAATCATTATTGAGAATGTAACATTTGGTGTTGCACATGGATCAAGGAGAAAAAATATGCTGACATAATCCTAATATTACTAATTATACCCTAGCCTTAGGTTTGTAAATAATTAAAAAAGTGGACAATAGAAAAACCATGAAATGTACATGTATATAAACTACATATTGTGTGACAATGGTAAACAAGCCCATAGTATGAAAATTAAAAATAACCTACTCAGATAAATCTTGAATTTTTTTTTCAAATTGCTTCTTATCCTTGGAAATAGCATTGATTTCTTTTTCGTTAGAATTAATTTCATCATTAATCTTATTTTGAGTTTCAGTTTTGCTTTCAATTATTGATTCAACATCAAATCTATTAAACACATAACGTATATAAGCATTTATAAATTAAATATTATATAATAGTACATAAAACAATTTAAATTTAAAATATACAAACCTATCTTTTTGATATTTTTTATTACTTAACCGAGTGATTCGATTTTCCAATTTTAGATAATTAATCACAGCTTCTACAGGTTCTATAAGTTCTTCTCTTTCTTTTGCGACAAATTTCAAACGAGTTATTTTTTCATTTTTCTCCAATGATAAATCTTTTACTCTTTCTTCAAGTTTAGTTATTGGTTTCTAAATTCAATTGATTAAATTACATAAAAATTGAGATATAATGTATATTATATATTTTTAATTATTTAGGTTATTAAACCCATTCCCAATTATTATGTGTTTAATAGTATGAAGCATTTTTAATAGTAAGATATATATTAATTAATAAAAATGTTAAATAAAATCTAACCTTGTATCTCACGGTACCTATGACATCTTCTAAATATTCTAACATGCCGGTTGAATGGTCATTCTCTGATTTAGGTTTCATCATAGCAATCTGTTCAACCTCGCCCTAAATTTAATAACATCACTTTTTTTAAATTTTTTCTTATATGAGGCAAATATTTGATTAAATACTTTATATAATTTACCTGAAGAATAAGAAATCTATTATGAACTAAATCTATTCCATTTTTCTTTAAGATAACTGCGATATCCTTAAACTTCACACGTTTGTCATTTAATGTATAAAATGATGAATTATCTTTAAATGCTGTGCGAGTAATTTTTATTTCAGTACCTGGAATAGGAACAAATCCAGTTTGTGCTGTAATCTATAACACAATATGAACAATTAAAAATTAAAAAAAAAATTATAATATTAAAAAAAATTAATAAAAAGAAAAAAACTATTACATCATCTTGAATATGTACAAAATGAACAGTGACAGAACATTGACGAACATCTTTATGCCTATCTGATTTATGTAAAAGTACTGATACTTTTTTAGATCTAATTTTTGAAGACCGGTATCCAAACACAAAAAGTAATGAATCAATGACATTACTCTTTCCACTACCATTAGCACCAACAATACTTGTTAAGCTCTGTAAAATAACATACAAGTATAACAAAGCTTATAATTATAAATTATAATAATATAATATTTATAGCACTTAAAAAACATATAAAAATGAAATAAAATAAAATTATGTAAATGATTGTCTTCAAATCCTTCTTATGAAGAAGACAACAGTTTTTTTATCTATTCTCAATTCAAGTTAAGAAACACAGTTGATGGGCCAACTAGCAAGCGGAGATATGCTAATATTAAATGGCAGAGTATATCAATGAATGACTCGGTGGGGATAACAGATAGTTGTTAACTGACTGCCGCCGACTGTGTTTCTTAACTTGATCTAAGTATAGTAGACGAGATTTTACAAATTTAAGATAATTACATTAATAAAGGTATCCTTACTTAATAAAATAACTAAATAAGTAATAATAATAATTATAGAATAAAGCGCAATAGATGGATATAGGTTCTTTACAGATAACTTTTAATTTTATACTAATATACTTAAGATAATGTTTGTAATGATCACAGTTACTAAAATACCAGAAATATGATACCTATTCATATATAAATGCAATTAAAAAAAAAAAAAAAATAAATATACCTATATTATTAAAAATAATCATTGAGTAAATAATTAAGTAACCATAGAAAGTGTCATCAATGGGGTGCTCCTTTTATCAAATTATTTTCATGTGAATGTACTCTTAGCACATATTCTTATTGTATTAATGATAAAGATTGTAAAAATAACATATATATATCAATGTATACATTTATATACATTAAAAGGATCTTTTTTTTTTACAAAATTCTGTATAATATTTTTAAATACATTATTTGTTTTTCGGCGAGTAGAATTGTGGTTGTGACTGATGCTTTCAAAATTCTACAAATATAAATTTGTTAGTACTTATTTTACATAAGAAACCTTTAAATTTAAAATACTACATAATATGTAATTTAGTTTTTATAAACATTGATATTATATAGTATTTCAATTAGGGTTCAACTGACACCACTTTTTATCGATATCCGATACATTGATATAAAACCGATAATATATGGAAATATTAAAATAACATTTTTGCCAAAAAATCATAAGCCGATACCACCATACAACAATACCGTCAACCACCGATACACAATAACACAAATAATACCTAAAAAAGTGAAAACATAGATTATTAACGGTAATAAATGATTACTTAATAGTTATCATATGTTTATTTTTAACATTTACTATTTAGTAACCTCATAAGCATATTTTATAATATTTATTAACTAGTTGTAGTATAACACTGTGACTAAAAATAGTTTTGTTAATTGCTATCAATTGTATTACAATTCTGAATTTAAAAAATAATATTGGTGTAAAATATTATTGTGATATTGATAATCTAACCTGTGGACTTGTAAAATATGGTGATATACTCTGTAGTTCAATAGGTTTTTTTGTATTGAAAAAAAAACAGATATCTGGTATCGATTCTAGTATTGGACTATCCCTAATTTTAATAAAAGGATTTCTTTAAATCTTTCTTTAGTGAAGAATTTATAGTAGCTCTAAGCAAACTAAAATATTTCTCAAGCATACTGATTATGCAATAGCACAGAAAACAATTTTTATGTTGTTAGGTGATAAAATATTGTTTTAAATGTTGTAAACCAAATATACCTACTTTAAAAATTTTATGTAGAAATTATATGAATACTGAAAATAAATATATAAAACGTCTATATTCAGTGACCAGTGTTCAAACCCTAATCCTATTATGAATTAACTGTTAGGAATTATTTTGTATCAATTTATTATTAAAAAAATATGATTTATATTTTATACACAGTCTACTTAAAAAGTCAAAAAAGGACTATTATAAAAATATAGAAGATAAGTTTATTATTTTGGTTTCAAGTAATTATCAGATACTAAAAACAAGTTTTATACCTCAGGGCTGTAGTTAATAAACTAGGTATTCTATAATAATAATAAATTTAAACGTTTTATGCTAAATACAGGTCTTCATCTTCATGAAATCACCAAGTGCCATAATAAGCCAACACTGAAAGACTCAAAATTTTTAAAAAACGTATGATAACTCTTCTCTTGAAATTCCTAATCAAGTTAATTTTTACAATTTAAAGGCAATTCAAGAAAACAGTCAACAGAAAAATATAGTGTCCTATAACTCAATACCTACTATTTTAAACTAATCGGAACACACCATTTTTTTTTATGACCAGGATATACTGCTCCACACAGTTAAAATTTTAGAAAAGGAAGTAGTCAAATACACGAATAATAATTACTTACTGAAATATATAAGATACCTATGATTCAACTATAATTTTGACTTTTTCTAAAGTATTTAATTGTTAATCAGTTTTAGTAACTTCATCAACCTAATCATTGTAAACTTCAAACATCCGAAATAAAACTTCAAACATTGAAAAGAGATAAAAATTATACACTAAATGTTACAGGAGATAGACGATAGACTAACCAGTAAACACTACTTAGTATACTAGGAACACCTAAATATTTATATTCATCCATAATAAATCATATCTAAATCAAAATTGAAAACAATTTTTAGTTTTATAATTGTTGAACCTATGTGTACCTATAATTTCTGTTAATGTGTACCTATAATTTCTTATAGGTACACATCAAACAAAAATAAAAATGTTTCCGATTTTAAATGTATAAGTCCTTAAGTTTTTTTTAAATGAGTAATGTTCAACTTCACTAGGTATCAAAAATATTTTAAGGTTTCTTTGTAACTTAAGTCTATTCCATGAGAAAATAATCAGTTTTTACATATCACGAATAACGTTAATAGGCGTTTAAAGAATCAAGTGTTTAATTTTATACCAGGTAGTTTATGAGAAATGTGTAGCGCCAACGAAAATCAGACGGTGAATTGATAATTTTTTCGTAGAATAGAATGTATTATGCTCTAGCCATGTTTATTCTTTATTGGAGTACAATTTCTTCATACCCAACTGCTATTGTTGGATTAAATTTAATTTTGTGTTGATTTAATACGTAATGGATATACATATAGTATTACAATATTGTTTAAGTTACAGGCCTCATTTTACTAAAATTGATAATAGTAATTACATATATAGTATTTTAGCTTATAGACTAATGGTAGGTATGTTTTTTAAGCTTAAAAAAAACCAAGTTGATTTTAACATTTCTATAATTTATAAGTTCTTGTCTAAATGAAAACAATAATTAATTTTTTCTTAGTATCTAATATACTTTATAACTATGAAACTAAAGACAATACTAAGGTACTCATACATTACTGTCTTCAAAATCATTAATCTATTTGTTGAGTGACATAATAAGTTAAAAGTTTCTTTTATGTCAGTAAACCTAACTCAAATTTTATGTCAAATGTTGTTATTGCTTCCTAACTAAGAGCCCCCCTTCTTTCAGGTATTGTCTTGATTATAACTTTTTTCTTATGAATCAATCTAACTTTTCAATTTCATACATGATAAAGCAATTTTTTACCTTATGAAATTTTCCAATAGTAACTTCACCATAATAACTTTTAAAGTTATTAGCAACAATCTCTGTAATAACCATGCGAGGACCGGGATTATCTTCAGCTGATGTAATAGGAGGCAATTCAACAGGTATGCGGATACCATTGAATATATCGCCGTCTTCAATGTCTGACAAGTCTTCATCATCAGAAAAGTCACCAACTTTTTCTTGCCTGATCCTTTTGTTTTTTGCAGGGGTGTCGTGATTATCAGCTTTATCCTTTCTTTTTACAGCCATTTTACTACACAAATTTTATGCAAACAATTTAAATTGTCAATAATATGGTCATTAAATACAAAACTACTAAATTATATATTATACTTGAATCAACTAATCAATTATATACACTGCCAATAGGATAATAGTAAATAGTTCAATAGTATTTGAAAAACACTAAAGCCCCGACATATATTATGTTATGTACCAACTAAAATACTTGATATACTTGTAATTTTATATTTACTCTTTTATGACGTCCAGATATGATCACACGTAAAAGGTACTAACACCAAGACTCCAAGTAAAACTGTCCATGGAAGTACGGAGCCCACTATAAGTTGACAGTAATTAACGGTTAATATCTTGCAACTTGTACGGTGGTTCTATGGTTTAACCTAATGCCCATTGCCCACACTCATCTCATTGAAAAAGATCGATAGTGTTGCACATCAACATCATCAACTTATCGGCAAAAGCAGTGGCATTTAATAATTATTTTAAAAATAAACCATTCTAGTCTTCTTAAAAATGAAAATCCGAAAAAGGAACAAACTGAACAATAAATGGCGCTAATGCGCAATAGCCATTGGACAATAGCGATTGGCGGTTATTTTGTTATCTAAACACTCGTCTTGATTTTCACTAATCGGCGGCTTTGGTAACTGGTATGGTAACATTAAAAACTGAAATGTAAAAACGGTCTAGCGATGAAGAAAAAATAATAATTTAACAATACAGTGTGACCAATGTGTGAAGAGAGAAATTCACCAAGCTTATAACTACGAACAAGATATTCAGAACTTCTTAGTTCATGTTTATAACGGTTTCCTGTATCAGATTATTTAGTTGACGTGCGCTTTTTACGTCTAAAATCCATATCACTACCTACGTCTCGTGACTCGTACTCTTGTCACTCGTGTACGTTTTCCATTTCCACAATATTGTAGTATACCGGGATGTGTTGCGAGTACTTGATTTGTGGGTTCGTTTCACTTTCATATTTCATTACCTATGTTTAATATATTTGTTAATTCACGTCTTTTTTCGAACTACCCATTTATAGTAATTTTAAATAAATCAGTGTGAGCTGTCTTCACTATTATTTTCATTATTTAACTCAATTAATCTAATAATGGCTGAAGTCGTAGATGACATAATTAAAACCTTAAACGAGACAAATAGTACAGACACAGAGTCCGTTCTCAAAAAAATACCAGCCACCACTGAAGGTATGCTGATTGCATACACCAGTTTAGTGGTCATGGCTTTAGTACCTATATTCTTGGGCTCGTTCCGATCAGTAGAACAACACATTAAAAATAAAGTCAGTATTTAAACTAACATATATTAATAATCTAGCCACTATACTAAAATCGTATTTCCTATTTCAGTTGAAAAAAGAAGTACCAGAGTCCATGACAGAAAAAGATGCTATGATGTTTCCAGTGATTGCTAGTGGAGCTCTCTTTACCCTCTACATCATTTTTAGGGTATTAAATATTATTATAGTTTTACAGATAATGATTATATCAAATTGTTTATGCATTATTTATTAGTATTTATAAAGTATATTTATCTTGTTTATTTTAAAAATAGGTATTTTCTAAGGAACACATAAATCTATTAGTGACTTTATATTTTTATGTTCTTGGAGTAGCAGCTCTAAGTCATATTTTAAGGTAAATTTCTATTACATTATTTACAAAACTAAATGAGAATTATCTATTCTAATTATTGCTACAATTTATATATATATTTTTTTTTTTATTCAGTACCAAATTCAGCGCTTTGTTACCAAAAAGTATACCTAAGACTAAATACCAATTGCAGTTCACAGAAGGTACTGGTGAAAACAAACATGATTGGATTAATGTAAAATGTACATTACATGATGTATTATGTTTTGTATTTTGTGCAATATTAGGGACGATATATATTTATAGCAAAGTATTATTTTATTTTTGGTTATATCCTAGTATTAATATATCTAATAATGTATATGCATTTATATATATTTTTTTAATTTTAGCATTGGATTGCAAACAATATATTTGGATTGGCATTTGCTGTAAATGGAATAGAATTGTTACACATTAATACCATTAAAATTGGATGTATCCTCTTGTGTGGTCTATTTGTCTATGATATATTTTGGGTGTTTGGTACCAATGTTATGGTTACTGTGGCCAAGTCTTTTGATGCTCCTATTAAACGTTAGTTTTAAAACTAAATATTAATAATACATAATTTTTTACATGAAATATTCCAATTTATAACACACATAGTTAAATATTTTATTTTAATCTAATTTAATTATACATTATTACAGTTATATTCCCTCAGGATTTATTAGAAAATGGTATTCTAGCTGCTAAAAACTTTGCTATGTTGGGCTTAGGTGATATTGTTATTCCAGGAATATTTATTGCATTCATGTTGAGATTTGATCAAAGGTATATAATTTTATTAAACTTAGAGTTGATGGATTAAAGAGAGTACAATTTAATATATTTTACTGTATTTTATAGCTTAAAACGTAAGACAAATACATATTTCAATGTAACATTTTTGGCCTATTTTTTGGGCTTACTTACTACAGTGTTTGTCATGCACGTATATAAAGCAGCTCAGCCAGCATTATTATACTTGGTACCTGCATGTTTAATTACTCCCATGTTGGTTGCTTTAGTATGTGGAGATTTAAAAACTTTATTCAGGTAATGTTAATATATATAGTATGTATATAAATATATTTTATGTTATTAAACACAACTATTTTTATTCTAATATGATTGATTTTAATTTTTATATTTATATGGACATAAGTCTTAAAATCTTAAACAACAAATATTATTATAATTTCTATAAGTGAATTAATATGTAATATTGAACGACATATGCTACTTTAAAACCATGATGATTTATCTATTTTTAATATAATATACTTTTGTAAATAATTTATTTTTATAAAAAATGTATCATATAGATTTATAATTATTTTACAGTTATGAAGATCATAAAATGGAACCAGAAAACTCTTCCAAAAAATTAAAATAGTATAAGTGTCAATTTTATTTTATTTTATTCTATATAAAATTATTTTCTTAGGATTATTTTTTTTTTATGAAAGTTATTGTATTATCAGAACAGAATGTATAAATAAATTGAAGGATCTGTTGACTGTTATCCATTAAATTTAATATTGGGAGACTAATAACTCAAATACATGACCTATAAAAAACATTGTTCTGTTCATTATACATTTCAACTTCCTGACAACCGTAAATATATACTTATTCAGTTGATTGTTTAAAATAAAATTCTATAAATGCAATATATTATTGGTACACATCAATTGTCTATCTTATATTATATCATTATTCATTGTATTTAATTCTTCCCTATTATAGCTTTATCAGTATATTTATGTGTGATATACTTTATAATTCTAAACATAAAACATGAATTTTAATGTTCAATTAGAATTCAGATAATTGCATAAATATTTCCCAACTATAATTGATTAGATCAATTCTGATAAAACGCATGTTTTATCATTTGTTTTAATTATATTTAAAAAAAAAAAATATGTGTTTATGTCCTTCCAATTATGAATTAGTTTGATCTCAATTTTGTGTTGAAATTGTGTTTATATTTTCTTTAAACGTTATTACTTATTGCAATTGATTATATTTCCGCCTATTATTAAAATCATATATTGTTAATATATGATATATAAATATATTATATATTTTACAAATAGGTATTGATTGCAAGTCTTTGAAACTTTGAACTCTATGTCAAATTTATTTTAATTTAAAATCTATGTAATTAAAATGTTAAATAAAAATGTATTTTTTTTTAATCTATTTAAAAACTTGTTGAATGTATTTTGTTCTTATGATTTATTATTTGAAATAAATTATTGCAATCAATTAGTTTTGATATTTATTTTTTATTATTATTATTACCTATATTATCAAATTTACTTAGTATGCAAATTGTATAGATTGTAAAATATATGCCTTTAAAAAAAAAAATGTTTACTTTTACATTTAATATACTTTCATCTGATATGTTTAATCTATACTATACTGTCTGTACCTATGTTTCAACCTTTCAACACATACATTTATGAATCTAGATATAAGTATAGTGGTATTTTCGATAAAATTACATGTCAAACACACATGCAGTCATAATTGTAAGGAATGAGATATGTAAAAAGTATAAAAGTTCAATGGTATTGTGAGAAACATGGAACCTTTACAAAAAAAGGCCACTTCTTTTATATAATATATAATAATATGTTATACCAACGAATTAAATATTAATAAGATAAACACATTAATATATTATGCACGAGTATATATTATATATAAAAAAGTGATACGAGTTATGACAACTTCAAACACCACCGTTGACGCAACCAACCTAAATCAAAAATATCCCTAGTTGTATTTTATCATAGGTTAGGACAAACGCTACTTGCGATCATCTGTTTTGAACTTTGGAGCCGAGAGTCGGACCAGAAAATTGAATTTGGCACAAGTGAACTGTTCACAACGCTTGCATAATAATACAAATTATAATGTTAAATGTAAATAATGAATAATGATACAGATATTTACCTAATTATCGAAAGTCGAAAGAAATAAAGAAAAAAGATCCTATGCTTCATTCTAGTTTTTAAAATAGGACTATAAAATTGTTAAATTTATTACTTATTTTAGAATAGCTAATTTATAATTTTATACTTATAGGTACCTACTTTTTATAGAGGCTTGCATTTTAGTTACAAGTTAACATAGGTAGAACATTATGTTCTATGATATTACAATATATCCGTATAAATAATAAATATCGCTCAAAATTTTCAATTTTCAATTTATAATAATTATTAATTATGTGTTTGGTATGAAAAAAAAAATAATATTTAATATTGTTATAGGGAGGTTATATAAGGTAACTTATACTTAATATAATTTAATCGCTGAATAGATGAAACAATCAGTAATTATTCATTATTCATTTAACCCGTCACCGGTCGCGCGGGGTATATAATTTCCAAGTTTATTTATAAGTACGTGTTTTTCCGTAATTATCTGTAATATAGTTTCGTAATTACGATTAGCTTATAAAAATCACATCATAATTCGATAATGACATTTACTTCATCGATAACTATTTTAGTTTGTTCGGTGCATGCGAGTCGAGAACAATTTATTTGTTTGGACAATATTTACCCCGCGCGACTGAAGATTAATTTATTATTTTACATTTTTTTCAATTTAAAATTTTCTCTTGATTATTATTATAAAAAACATGGACGATGTATAATTATTTATGTATATTAATTATAAGTATTGTTAGTTATAAAGTACGAACTTATATTTTAAGTATATTTCATATTATGGAAAATTTTTACCCCGCGCGACCAAAAATAAAAAAAAAATTACTCGACCAGTGACGGGTTAATATTTATTATTTACAAATTACAATATTTACATAATTAATTAAATAATAATATGATCTAAAAATCTAAGTCTTAGATTCTAGGAATTAGCATGATAAATTTAATTTGATTTATCATGGGAATTAGGATCTAATGGATCTATTCTGACTATTCTGAGTATTCTGTATTTCTGCGGTTATTTCTATGGGCATAATATCAATCGAGAGTGTCAGCTGATTACCGTTTGTCAACGTGTTAAGGCAACCACGTAAAATAACCATAGACCTTATATAAGGTCTATGAAAATAACCACGATTAAAGAATAAAGATAGTACTATCATTAATCGTGTTGCGGACGTCGTTGTCGTTCAACGACAGCTACAGACGTCTACAGACTACAATCTGAATTATACTGCTGATATCTAAATTGAAAATTCTGCCAATTCTGGGCATTGGACGTAGACAGACACAGTAGTTACTACTTGTTGTTACTTTCATTTTTGCACAGTGAAAACAACTGTATTTTAATAATAGTAGTATTATTTTGCAATAATATCGCGTTGATTGAGTACGTGTTTTTATTTATTAATTCTTCATTGTGCGTGTCAAGATATTGTTTTTCAATAACGACGTTTCGATCGTCTAGAAGAACACTTTATTTGTTCAGATGACTTGAGACGCTCAGACGGCACTGACAATGTTTGTACTAAAAATAATTGTCATCACGTCGGCAATACTCAAAATCGGCTCACCAGCAGTGCACTGTGGGTCCGATCCAGTATATGAGTTTCAGTGTCTTACCCCTGAGTGCGACAGTGCTCTAGTGGATGGTAAGTAGTTTTCAGTCTCTGTTTGGAAATTGGGATGGTGTAACATTATACTATAGCTTTAAGCTAATGTACCTATGTATTGTATTCATGCGAGATAAAATTGGAAATTATTATAGTATTTGCATGGATTTCATTTTCATGTTTTAATTAGTATACATTTGAACATTTTGTTTCATATTTTATTTACCAAGAATATTAACATGTATATTAAATAACTGTATTTTGGTATTTTGGCTATTATTCTATTTGATATTTCATACTCATAATATTTTATCTGCTTTGGATTTAGATAAAATATCAGTGGCCCGACGTCTTATTAGTCCAAAACATAATATCACCATTCTTGGTCAAAATGACGACATGTTTTTGGTCAAAAGTTTAAAGGTGAACTAATTATTTATATTTTTTTTAGCAATACACAACTTTCAAAGAAATCAGTAAAGTGTCTCATTTTTAACATTCATTCGATATAATTTGTAACACGTTTCCTTTTTTTTTTTTTAGGGTAAGATATCTAAAATCCGTAAACAAGATGTTAAAATATTACATTTAGCTAAACAGGAACACTGGAAGTTTAAAGTAAATGTTCTTAAAAAAAATTTAGAAATATGCACATCAATTACTCAAAACAAAGAAGCAAAAGATAGTGATTCCAGTATCACTCAAATAAGTACGAATACAGATGAAACAAATTTTAAGAAAAATGATGGAGTTGGTACTTCAAAAGTTCTTCAAAATGTAAACAATAATGATACTGAAAAATTTGATGATAAATTAAACAACGAAACTAATTCATTTCATTCAGATTATAATAATGATATGAATGCAAATGTAGAAATCGATAGTGAAGACGAAAGCATCAAAATTGAAAGTGAAGATGAATCATACCTAGATGTTAGTTTAGTTCAAAATCCATCAAAAATTGATAACGATATTTCTAGAAATTCAGTTGATGAAATTGCATCTACAAACGGCGATCAAATTTTAAATTCTGATCCTGTTCTTTCTATAAAAAGTTATGAAGCTAAAACTATAAGCCCCCAAACAACGCATTCATCAACTAGTGATGAACAATTAGAAAACAATCTTTCGACAGAATGTTCTTTAGATTCTTGTGTAAAAAAAGTCAAAGAAAATATTGTTACTGAAAACTCTAGAAGTATTATTTCTCCAGTGATTAAAGATGATTCTCTTCAACAAACGATAGATAACCAAATAACACAACAATCACCAAATTTAGACAAGACAGATAATTCAATTAATGAATCAATTAATAATCTGTCAACAGATAATATTAATCCAGAAATTAACTTGCAAGATAATAATAACAATGATACTCAAGAATTTATTTCGGATAGTTCATATCAAGAAGAAATAGAACTAGTAAAAACTATTCAAGAATCATCAAACATAGATAACACAGATAATTCGATTGAAAAATTAGTTAATATGGCCCCACAAATCTCAAATACAGATATTAAAATACCAGATAATAATAATGGCGTTGAAGTGTCTAATTTTAACAGTTTACATCAACAAAAAAGTAAACCCATACAAACTACTCAACAATTATCAAGTGAAGAGGAAAAAATGGATGTCTCATTACAAAACATAGTTAGTAGCAATACAGTGCTACAAGACTCAAAGGTAGTAGTTAATTTAAAAGAAAATAACAATACTAAAGAATTGAAAATGAAAAGTTCTTATCAACAAAAAAGTGAAGAAGTACAAACAGCTCAAGAATTACCCAGTGTAGAGGAAAAAACAAATGTTTTAATAAAAGAATCAGTTAGCGGTGTAAAGTCACAAAACTCCAATTCAGTAGTAGTTAATAATTATAGTACAAAACAGTTCAATAAATTCCAAGAGGAATGTATAAATTGTGATTCTTTACCAACTATCCCTGAATCAGACAATCTACAAGTTAACAGCAATAGTAAACAATCACCCTTATTAGATGTAGAAAAAGAAAAGGTAGAAATAAATAATGAAAGTAGAATTTCAAACGATTATGTTATGTCTATTGGAAACAATTTAAAAGATGAAATTATATATCAACCAGTGGTTAGTGAAACTAAAGATAATATACCTGTATTATTAAATGATCACAAAGAACCTGAATCTCAAAATAAACCCAAGGATAATTTACTTAATGTTGAATTAAATAATGATTCAGTTGATACAACAAATTCATCTCCACAGCAAGAACTACATAATGCAACTAATATTGTTCCATCTAATGATTACCATACAACAGTTGTCGATGAACTGGATGTAACTGAAGTATTAAATAAAAAATCAATTGATCAGTGTACATCAGCTGAATGTTTGCAATCTCCAAATCATGATTATAAAATTATTCAACAACAATATAATATTGAAAACAAGGAATTGCCCAATGAAATTATCCATAAAACTATGGAATATAAAAATAATGAACAGTTGAAAGAATTTGTACCTAAAAGTTTTGTGGCTTCTTTTGGTCACCCAGAAACTTGCAGTGGAGTCAATTGTCTTAATTTTAAAAGAAATGTAGAAAAAATAGTTAAGTCTCCTCAGCCTTTAAATCCAGTTCCCAAACATCTACACCCTGATGACATTTCACACTCGGCTAATATTGACTATGAAAAAGAAAAAAAGGAAAAGAAAATTATTATTAATGAAATAAAGGAGCAATCTGTAATAGAGTTGAGTCTCTTTGATCAATTTCAAAATTGGTTATCCTCTCCTACGATGATTACAATAGATTTTATTTGGAATATTTTTGGCGATAATTCTAGTGAATACAATGGTAAGTGTTAATATTATTTATATTTTAATTTTAATTTAAAAAAAGTTATGTTACAGTTTAGGTTAATTTATTTTTAATGATACATCAATATTTAATCTAATATTACATATAAGTATAAAAAGTTAAGGAACATAGCAATTATTATACAGGGTGATTTTTTTATCGAAGAACACTCATTATTTAAAAAAGTATTAAATTTTTTCAAAATATTTTTTTACGTTGTTTCAAGTTGTTAAAAAACAAACTTTTTTATTAAAAAATTATATTTTTAAATATTTTTTATCCCTATCATTTTTTAAGTTTTTTACTTTTTTGAATGACGACATAGAGTTTTAATTTCATATTCCAAAGCAGAATATTTTTCTAAGTATTTTGATTCATAAAAATCGAATTTAGGACGAGTAGTTTATGAGTTATAAGTATTTAAAGTTTAGACAAGCACTAAAAATCACTCTGTATAACATTATGTTATTATAAATACGCAAAGTTGTTCTATATAGATTTCAATATATAATATATATAATAACTTTAATAACAGCAGGATTCAATTACCTTGCCCATTTTATTAAATATTTAGCCTAACTGAATGTATAAAAAAAATATATATATATTTTAAATATTAATTAATATTACATTATTCTAAAATTAATGAACCAATTTTTAAAAAAAAATTTTAATGTGCATATTTCTTTCTTTATGCCTACTTAAGAAGTTTTGTAGATTGATTTGGATTAAAAGTTTTATCTGTATCTAACCAATCTGTTCCTGCAACCACCCATTTATAGAAATTTAATTCAGCAGTTATGAACAATCAATTTTTCTATCCATAATATTATAATTTTGTACTCTCTAATCTATGCATGTGCAGTGTCTAAATGTTTACTAACCACCTAAGTACTTAATCATTATGTATGTATGATATATAGTAAGAATATCCCACATTTTAATATATTATAAATTTAGAATGTATTTTATTTAAATATAATAATAAGTTTATTCTATTACAGATGTATATCCTGATGCTGTGGAAAATCAAGTTAGTTGAATATAAATACATATGTTTTTTTTATAGTATTATTGGCTTAAGTTCAAACTTAATAAATGATTGTTGATAAAATTTTTCCAGAAAATGTTAGACCATAATAAGAACATCAAGCATTCAGAATTGTATTTTATTGTTGTAGCTGTAGTCACATTACTATTTTCACTAATTTATTACAAATATCAAGTAAATATATTTAAATTTTAAACATACCTAATATATACTAAGTTCCCCACTTAGATTTACTAATTCCAAATAATTTGGTAAATAATCAATTATGCATTGCATAATTATTCCACCACTTACTAAATCTTTGTAGAATACTATCTATTGAATTATTTAAGTATATTTTAGAATTATAATTATGTACTACTAGTGTTACTACACATATAATATGATACAGTAGAAATCGGTTATAACTAGTTTTATGAGCCAGCTAATTTTTGTTGTTTTAACCGGTTGTTCGTTATATACACAGTCAGAACAACGAGCGTTTGTTGTTACTGATTAGAAGTAGGAATTACAACAAAAGCTAGACGATTTATATAAATAGACTATGTATTATTATTCAGAGGATGTGGTACCCGCATGTATTGTCTCCGTCTTATTAGTGCATAACATAGCAAATTTTTAGGCTCAGCAGAGCATGTGTAGTCCGGTTAGTTTAACACTTAGAATGAATTGACCTCTAATACAATTTAAAGGTAAGATTATTATCTAGAGCTTTTCATAAGCTTTTTATTATATTTTAATTTTAATGCGAGTTTTAAAATTATTTTAAGTATTTTATTATTATTAATAAATTATTTTTATATTATTTTAAGTATTTTAAAATTGTAAATTTGTTAATCTTAAAATATTCATTACTCGCTTAAAAATTAAAATATAATAAAAATCATATGAAAAGCCCTAGATAATAACCTTACCTTTAAATTCACTCTAAATTTTAAACTAACAGGAGTTCATGTGTTCTGCTGAGTGTAAAATTTGGTATGTTACTCTCTTGTAAGACGAAGACAGCACATGCGGGTATGATATCCTCGTAATTATAATTGATAATTGAAGCTTACTAGTAGTGTACAAGAATTAATTTTTAGATAATTAAATAATTATTATAGTATATAATACTATAATACTAACCTAATCAGTTTATGGTATAATTACATAATGGGAAAATTATAACAATCGGCTAATTATTGTAACGATCCCAGTCAAAAGATCAATTTAGTTAGTTAGATGGAAGATAGACAACTCTTGATGATTTATTGTAATAGTATGAATTTATTTAAGTCCAAACAGTTATTTAATGAAATTCAACTTAGTCCAAATAATATTTTAAATAGAATTTCGTCTAAGTCAAAATAATTAATTGTGGATGAGCAAGATGTGACTGAGTGTGGTGTGGTCTTCTGGTCATCCAGTCACTAGTTGTCTGACAATTGTGTCGTCAATGAGCTCCTCTTGTAGAGAGAATCCCTAATCCCCGCTAAAGTTAATATCCCTATATACCGGGTGATTCTTTTATCATTGAACACTCATTATATCAAAAATTATTAATGTTTTTGAAAATATTATTTTACATAGTTTAAAGTTGTTAAAAAACCAACGTTTTTACTAAAAAATTATATTTTTAAATTGTTTTTATCCTTATAATTTTTAAGTTTTTTACTTTTTTGAATGACAACACAGAATTTTGATTCATAAAAATTGAATTTAGGACGATTAGTTTATGAGTTATAAGTATTTAAAGCTTAGACAAGCAGAGTAGTGGACAAACATTTTGCGGGGTAACCCGGTACCATTCCACTCTGCCAATCTAAACTTTAAATATTTATAACTCATAAACTACTCGTCCTAAATTTGATTTTTATGAATCAAAATACTTAGAAAAATATTCTGCTTTGGAATATGAAATTAAAATTCTATTTTGTCATTCAAAAAAGTAAAAAACTTAAAAAATGATTAGGATAAAAAATATTTTCAAAAGCATTAGTAATTTTTGAAATAATGAGTGTTCAACGATAAAAGAATCACCCGGTGTATCATATTCATGGTCATAAAGCGAGCGGGCTACACGCGCCACACAGCCGGATGTCCCTTGCATATTTATTTGATAGTGAGATACCCGTTTACGCAAAACACACATTTCCAGCTTGACCTACTTTAATGAATATTCATATGAGTAGTGATAGTAGAATTATTATTACTATTAATATAATTTTTGTCATCACATCGTTGCACTCTATCACTTATTATTATGAATTTATAGGTAAAGTCACAGCTCGCTACATTATAACAAAATATTTATTTTATAACTCAATGTATTTTACTTGTTATAGCCGATAACTTATAATAACCATACTCGTTGTAAATGTATATTTTAACATATAATCATATAAGCTAGTGCCAAGACCTATCATTTTACTTATTGAAAGCTGTATAATGCTTTAAGCAATGCTTGTCATAGTGATTTCTACTGTAATCAATTTTAAATTAAATATTGATTTATTATAAACTAAACTAATTATTTTCACTGTTTTTGTTAGCATTTGTATCTATTTTTAGTATATAATTGGTTGTACAGTTTTAATTTTTTGTTAATTTTTCAGAATGGAACATATGAAAATCATTTGTTGACATTACTAGCAGCTAAAGATCAGAATTTGTTAATTATTGAAAAAGAATTACTTTTATTGAAAGAATCAAACTCTGGAAGTGCACAATTAGTATGTGTTTTATTATCAAGGTTCTATTTAAATGCTTGTTGATGTACTTTAATTAATGATTTCTTTTTTTTTTAGAGAACAGAGAGAATTTCTGAAATTGAATCATTGAGTGATCAATTGACTAAATCAGAGGTGGTTATCTTAATTAATATTTATTAATAAAGTATTTAACACAATTAACAATCTTATATATTTAGGATATCATATCGTCTCAAGCCATACGAATAGAAAATCTTGAACAAGAAATTGTAGAATTAACTGAAAATGGTATGGAAATGCATACACTATTATCTTCTGCATTAGAATCTAGTACAAAAAATAAAGAACAATTAAATACTTTAAAATCAAAATTGGTTGATTCAGAAAATTTGATAGCAGCTCTTACAAAAAAAGTAAAATCACAACTTATTTATTCAAAAGAGTTTAATATTTTTTACCATTCATTTATTTTTTTCATACTTAGAATTTTGAAAAATCTTCAGAATTAGAAAAAAGAATTGACTCTGAAAAAACTCTTTCAATTACCGTTGAAGAATTAACTAATAAGAATACTAGATTAGCTGAAGACAATGATAAACTGTCTTTACAATTGGAAGAAGTAAGTTCAATGAGCTTTTTAAATATAGCTTTAAGTTGATAAATTATTATCTATTTAAAACTTACAATATAAACAGAAAAGCTTGTTTTGATATTCTTTTGAAAACTTGTATTATTCTATTTCTATATATAATTAATTTTTATTTTATTTGCCTTACTCATTACATAGTATATATTGTAAGAAAAGAGATGTTTGATATTTGATACGCATAAAGCATATTAGTTCATTGGTCCTGACAAAAAATCGAGCTACCAGTCACTATTGACTAAATATAATGTTAAATTGTTTGTAATAATTGGTGAAACGAAATAATAAAATATTACTTGTATTTTATTGTTTGACATAATAATGTATTTCACTACATATCATACATGTTAGATAATTATAATAATCATTAATTTGACAATAATGATTGTGTTCAACAATTATTAATATATATATAATATTACAACCCTGTTTTTGCTTCCTCAACAAATTTTTCATGCACCATCTGTTGACTGCCTTCCTGGGAGTTTAAACCATATTTTGTTATACATTGTGTTTCTATCACATTCAATTATGTTCATTATGTTTATATTACATTCAATAATTGTTCATGATTATTATAGTTGGAACTCAAAGCCAAATTATATAAATATAAAAGTTGACTTTGAAATACCCCCTATTTTTTAGATTTAGGCCAGACCAAACTTGGTGTTTTGTAACTTCTATGATTTTGTCATTAATGAAAAAAAAATACTTTTTTAGTTTGCTACTGATTAAAAAATAATAATTTAAGGTTGAGCGATTTCTTATAATTGTTGATGCTGATCTGATACAACAAATATTGTAACACCATTTTTAACCTACATACAAGTATAGCTTTATGGTTCCAAAATAGATGATCTACATAATACATCTATTTTTAAAACACCAATTTTTGAACATTCTTTAGAAGTATTAAATTTATCAACCATTAATTGTTGATACTTAAATATTTTTTAGGTTATTGCTAAGAATATGGCAAAAGAATCAAAATTACAATCTGAAGTAAATAATTTACAATTTGAATTGGACAATCAAACTTATGATTTGATGACTGCAAAAAATGAAGCTTTATTGTCTAAAGAAGCTTTACAAGATATTATGTCGCAGAAATTTAATCTAGCAGATAGCAAACAATTTTTATCTGCAATTAAATTATCTGCTGAACTCAAATCTGCTAAACAAATGTCTGAAGGATACAAACAAAAATTGAATGAGGCTTTAAAATCAAATCAACAGGTCTTAGGTTAGATATACTAAACACTTTGATAATAATTTTTAATCATATGTTTTAACAAGCATAAATAGAATGATTATAATTGATTATTACAGATCATATAGAAGTTTTGAAAACTGATAAAACGGATTTAGAAAACAAATGTACAAAATTAGAAACAATAAATGAAGAATCTGTAAACAAATTGAATATTCTAACAAAGTTTTTTAAAGAACAAGAACAAGAGTACCTTAAGTATGGATAACTAAAAAAGATTTTTTCATTTTCATATTTATATATTTTCAGTTTTAAAAGTAAAATTTTATTTTAAGAGTTATTTTAAGTATGCTATTATGCAATATTTGTTACAGGCAAATTAATGAGAAAGCATTGTTATATAATGATAAAGAAGGGGAATCTAGCGAACTTAATGAACATATTAAATCTCTTAACCAAGAAATTTTCAATTATAAGTGAGTACTAGATTAATTTCTCTACAACAAGATACTCAAAGATAATAAAAAGGTTATTTTCTTGGACATCATAAATTAAGATTTTGTTATTCATGGTTATTGTGGATAAAAATACAATAAAAATTACTCATTAAAAATGCTTTAATTTTCTACTTCAGCATATTTTTTGAAACAAAACTGAATCTAGTTTGAACTTTAAGGTTCAAAAGTAAAAATTTCAGCTTAATGCAAAAACAGTTTTCCCATAAGTTGATATAAAATCAGTTGAAGAATATTGAAAATATATAACATATAATTATTTAAAGTTCAAGTATTCAAAATTTATTAAATTGAAAATGTACAAATTATTTAGTTAAAATAAGTCTACCTAGACTGACGAACCATTTCAGCTTAGAATGGTTTTTGTATACAATGAGACTATATCATTAAATTTAAATTTAATACCATATTTTACAGTGACCCACTTATAACCTACTGTATAGCAGAGGTCATCCACTTACCCACTTTTTTGTTTTAAAATAAAAATTTTAAATGTAGGTAATTAATTTAAATTTATGTTGTTTTTTTCTAGATCAGAAATTCAATCATTAAAGAAAGAAATAACTGATCAAGAAACTAGTTTTAAAGTTCAAATATCTGCGGCAGATAAAAAAGCCAGTGATTATTGGGTAAGTTTATTATATTTAATTTTATCATATTGTCAGTACAAAATATTATTGTTTTTTTTCCAAAGATATCATTCAGGCAAGCTGAGAGGAAACTTAAAGAAATGGAACTCGAAACTGCACAACTAAGAAATAAGTTGACCATGGTTGATAAAAAATTAGAAAATGGTGCAAGTAAGTTTAATTTATAACAAGATTCAAATAAAATAAAAGTTGATTTTTCCTAATTTTTTTAATTTGCAGAAAGCATAGATTCGTCCAAAGATTTTGAAGATGAACTCTTGGACATACCATTACCAACTGTGTCTCCTGATTTCACATTACTTTCGTTACTTGATTTTGAGCCACCTCCTCCAATTTTAACTAACCAACGGTTACCACCACTTGGCGCTTTGGGTCAAGCTCCTAGTCCACCAGCTCCTTTATCTAGGAGGCATAATCGATCACTTTCACCTGGTTCTCCACCACCTTTACAAAGGTCTTCTGCATTTCGGCCATTGGCTCAAAGATATAACTATATGAATCGAGAAAGTAAGATATTGTGGCTTAAGAGTACGTAACAGTGGTATTTGTTGTCTCTGTCTTACCAGTGCGTAATATAGCAAATTTACGCTCAGCAGAAAACTTGTAGCTCTACAGTACATTAAAAATGCTCATAACTCGGTTAAAAATTGAATTATCGTAAAAAACCAATGTACAAACACAGATAATGTTTGTACCATCAAGTTTCATAATAGGTCGATTCACTGTAATTTTTAAACTAAATGAGCTACAAGTGTTCTTCTGAGCGTAAATTTGCTACATTACGCACTGGTAAGACAGAGACAACAAATAGCACTGTTATGTACTCTTAATAGTATATAAAAATCTAATTGATAAATTTTTATATTCTAGATTCATTGGGTCATTCAGTTGAATCACTTGACAAATAACTATATTTTGCACATATTGTTACTATTATGATATGCAAATTTCTGAAATTATTTTCAGAATTATAGTTTTTGCTAAGATTATACGTTGAATTAATATTGGTGTATATCATTAAATTCAAATTTATTTTTATTTACTAATTTTTTTTTTTTTTTTTTTGGGGGGGGGGGGTTCTATGCTTATACATTTCTAACAATTGTTATATTTTGTTTCACTTGTAAAGTTGTAAGTAATTTCACTGTAATTTTATGCATTTTTAAACTATTCATATAACTACAACACTTAATGTGTATAAAAAGAAAATTTATTTGAAGCATATTATAAGAAAATAAATGGTTAAAAGTTGGTTCCCTAATAAAGAATTTCTGTACATTAAATCAGCTGATCATAGTTTAACTACCACGAAAATGTATTTGGTAGTATTGTATAAATTTAATCAATTCTGCTTGTTGCTTTAGAGCAAAATTCTAGTGTGTAAACACATCTCTAAGAGCTTCACTAATTTTCAACATTGACTGACGAAAAAAGAAATATATATTTTTGTAGGGTAAGGATTAATATTAATGTTGTTTCTAAGTATATTAAATTCTCTATTACTACTGTAATATATTTTGTAAAATATTAATAAGGATTTGGAATAGCAATACTGTTAAAAATATTTTTTTAATTATAAGTATGTTATTAGAACTATAGGATTAAACCCTAATTGCCATTCCAACTCAATGTAAAATAAACTTTTATTTAGTAATATAATATTTGTTTAACATATTTTATAGTTATTTTAAGATTTACATGTTAATTCAAAACCATAACGTTGCCTATGGTAACATCAGGTAAATTTTCTGTAAATTTTATTTTCATTATTATTATTATTATTATTATTATTATTATTACTATGTACTATAATTGTTAATGGTTATTACTTATTTATATTAAAAATTACTTTAACCAAAATCACTATAATTTAATTCCAAATAATACTAACCTTGTAAAGTTAAAAGACAATAGTAATGTTCTATTCAATATATACAACAATTTTATTAAGCAGATTGTGGACTATCCGTCTTCTCTACCACTGACGGTTGATTATACAACAGACAAATAGCAATAACAGAGTAATTCTGTGGTCATAATCTACAAGAAATTGTAGTCATTGTTATTTACTTAGACAAATTTGGGTATATTATATTCTCAAGCTTATAAGTCAATATATATTGACAAAAACCATAAAACATGATTAGGTATGATAAACTTTGTTACTCCAATACAATATGTCATAAAAACTCTGAGATATTAAAAATAATAAGAAACTCAATTTATTTGACAAACAATACAATCATATTTTTGCAACTGTCTCATAAATTCATCAAGGCTGCGCACCAGCATGGCTACATCCAGTACAAATATTGACACTGTAGTACTGCGCCACCATGGCAAATTAATTTGTCCTGTGAGCCACTATAATGTGCACTAAGTATACCTATACTATTTTAACTCATAATGACATAGTTACAATGTTACATTATGGTACAACTAGATGTTAAATTTTAAAAAATGAACATGTAGATTCCCTTATTTCATACCAGTATTACAACATAATATTAGTTTTAGATGAACTCACAAAAGTAACTAAAAGTTATAAAATACAACTTACCTATATAGTAAAAAGTTTATATTTACAATTTCAATTAGCTTGGGGTTTGATTAAATATAAAAGCAGATTAAATTGGTTAAATTAAATTAAGAATTTATCTAAAGGTTTATTTTATTGGGAGTTAATGATCTATTGAAGAATTACATATTATTTTTATTAATTATAATAATAATATATAAACATATAAATTGGGCAAGTGTATTATAATACTATTCAGTAGATACTACTTTATTACCAATAAATTATATTATTATATTATCCTTTTTTAATAATAGGTACTTAGGTATATTTAAAGGAACAATTTTTAAACTAGGTAGCAGGTGTATAGGTATTTTGACAAATTTGTTTATTACATTTTACATACCTAATATAAAAACATAAATACCTTTACATGTTGTTTAATAAAATAGTTTTATGAAGCTTTTGTCTTTTGCTAGCAACCTTCATTGTTGAAGAAATTAATATTTTGCTAGAAGAGTGTAATCTTATATTTAAATATGTGAGAAATTAGGTTGATTAATTTAATTTTGTGAGGTCTTGCATGTCTGTTAGATTTAGATAGTATAGATAGATCTGTACAGGAGTTAACATATTATGTACAGTGATTAAACTGCATAACTATTTTCTATAAAAAAGAGTGTAAATGAATAATGAGTTATAATAGTTTTATTGTATAAATAATATATATTGTATATAGCTAATAAATAGAGTTAGGATGTTGATGAATATTGCATTTTTTTTCCTTTGATTCTATACAATAATGCTATCCTAGCTAAAAAATTGTTTCATGCTCCCTTGATGCAGAATAATCTAATTTTTTGGCATTTTTAGCTATAAATGCATTTTTTGTTTTTAACGTCATTTTTTCATCTTTTAGGACATTTTTTGTACCAGGTGGGGCATTTTACTCAAATTATAGATTTTAGTGTAAATGTTACACCCAAGTTTGGAAACAAATTTAATTTATTTAAAATCTAACTTTGGATTTAGACAAGTAGTTAAAGATAATTTTATTATTATTACTGTGTGGTTTTTGTTGTAATTACATTTATCGTGTTCCGATAAGATTTACTCTTAGAAAGAGTTTTTTTTAGTTTTTAGCTTTGAGTGTTATAGGTATCACAGATTATCAGGGCCGGATTAAAGGGGGGGCAGAGGGGGCATCTGCCTCCGGGCGCAAGATTTTAAAGGCGCAAAGTTTTGAAATATTGTGGGTACCATTTAGAGTGAAAAAACTATTAGCGATTACGACAGTGTACACGGCGCGCAAACTCACATACGCGTTTTCACGAATTTACCGATATCTGAATTACAAATAATAACTACAATCACAGAGTCCGCGCAATAATAATAATTAATAATTAAATAAATATTAAATCATGTTTACAAAATTGTTATTTTAATAAAATGAATTTAATGAAAATGTATTTACATTGTTTAGGTATATAGTAATATTAAAAAGATTGTTTTCATATAATTTTAATATATTTCTAATATTATATAATAAATGCCAAATTATAGTAAAACAATGTTATGTTTATGTATTATTAAAAAGTAGTTCTTAATTTTAGGTAGGTTTGCCCCGGGGCGCCAAAAATCTTAATCCGGCCCTGCAGATTATATTATTATCTATGGTTATATATTGATGAAACAAGTGTTCTTTCAGACATACGCCGATCATACACGCTTATCGAGTACTTATTATATTTATAAATTGTATGGAATAAATATATTTATAATTCATATTTTAAATTACTATTACACCCATTATTACACACATATTTCTAATAAAAATTACTATTTAAAAATACGTTTTTCACTTGTTTAATTAGTTTTTAGATAATTTTTAAGGTCAGTTTTGAATTTTTTTTGGTGCATTTTTGTGTGTTTTTCAGATCATCAACATCCTAAGCCTAACTCTAATAATAAATAATAATATACCTATTATCATTGATTATAAATAGTACTACTTATAATCAATGCTATTATATGATTGTTAAAGAACAACAGACTGGTTTTAACAAATAATTCTTTTATTGTTTAAAATTTTAAATAATATATTTAAACTCTAAAGAATTTACACTACGTAAATATTTTATTCAAAAAAACGTATTTTTTAAAATATACAATTATAATTTATTGTGACAAAATCACAAAAATCAATATCCATGACAAAAAAAATTAAAATACATTTAAAATATTTTAAACAAGAATTCAAATTTTGGTGGGATTATTAAATTTTAAATTTTACTATATAGTTGGCAATCTAGTCTATTTTTATTATCTATATCTGTGGTATGGCTTTCGTAACCATGGAAATAACTAATAATTCATAAGACCTCGTTAATCATTAACATTATAACATTTTCATTTTGTGTTCTACTATAATTGAAGCATATTTTGTAATTTAAAAACTTATCAAAATGAGTCGATTATTCAAGAAAATCAGCTCGATTAGCTGTAAGTATAAGTTCGTTAGTTAAATCTCAAAAATAAAAGTATTATTTTAATTGTGTGTTCATTTATGTTATATAGCAATCATCATTGAAGCAGCCAGACCAAACATAAAAACTTTTGCGAAATACGCAAAAGTAGAGTTAACACCTCCAAAATTATCCGACTTGCCGGAAATAAAAAATGGGATTTATAAAATGACACAAACAGCTCGAACTGGATGTTGGAAAAATATTACCGTTAAGGTTAGTTCATGAGACACCTATCTTAAATGTTCGTATTAAAAACTAAATTAGGCATAAATTTGGTCCCACGCGAATTTTGCAATTTTTATTAGAAAACCTATGTATTTCAATGAGTTTAGAACGATGATGCAAAAATTAGTTGGCGCAAACCATTATTTTGGAAGTTATAGCTTAGTTATAGATTGAGAGTTTTCGGCCCACCGAGATTTTAAATTTCTATCGCCCCCCTAAGTCAATAACTTCTTCATTATTAATACTTTGAAGTAAATCATTTTAAATCCCATTAATTGTTGCACGTTGGACGATATTCCGATAATAGTGGGAAAACCCATACAATGATAATTACGGTCTATTGGAATATATTTATTTGTATAAGCAGGAAGTCAGCACACTTCTATTTATTATTTACTTGGTACATACTTTAACGCTAGGCTCTATTGCAGCGTGTGTTATTGATTGACAATTCTTGTGAATTAAATAACCAATACACTATTATACGTCAGTATTATACAGCTGACGCATTTATCGTTTTAACCGTGATTTTAGATCTATATTTTACTATATCACTATCTAAAAATACTAGACTACTTTTGTCCAAAAATATAAACGGCCCAAATTTTACGCGGCCCATCGAAATTTTCTCGGTAGCTCACCGGTTCAATCTTGGCCTGCAAAGCCCAATATGTGCGCATGTGTATATACGTATAATGGTAAAGTTTGGAAGGCTATAACTTCCAAAATAATGGTTTACGCCAACTAATTTTTGCACCATCGTTCTAAACTCGTCGAAATACACAGGTTTCCGATTAAAAATTGCAAAATTCGCACGATACCTAAACTAGATTTGTTCCTCAATCATTTCTATTGAATAATTGTGTACAGTTTTATTTATTGAAATCAAATATTTTGTAGTATAATAAATTTGTTATGCATGCCGTATTATTAATACTTAAATTTAAAATATATCTTGTTTTTAAGTACCTATCAAAATGTTTACTTATTTTAAATATTTCATTATATTTTATAGGATGCTACTGTCCAATCGTTCATTGCTCTGGAAGTTTATATGTGGTTCTACGTCGGTGAATGTATAGGAAAGAGGCACCTAATTGGTTATGACATCAAGTTATAAATAATATATTACCTAAATATATTTATTCGGCATATTTCTAGTTTAGCTCGTAAGCGATTTTCTACAGTTATATAAATAGTAAATGATAAACACAGTATTTTTTTTGTATTATTCCTTATTTTTATTTCTAAAAATCATAGGTATCCTACAATCATTGCAATGGAATGCCTTCTAAAATGATTCCTCTTACTCTATATTGTTCTTTATTTTAAGATGAAATTTAAGGTTTTTTAATTTCTAGACTAATTAATAAAAACTAATATTCAAAATGAACGTATTAGATGCAGATAATTTTAATAAATTAACGAATCTAGATAAAATATTAATTTAGCCTATACTTGCTTTATTACTTAAGCCTACTATTAACAACATGTTCACCAATTAAAAATTGTAAAAAACATTTTATATATATTTCATAGTTAAACAATGATTTTATACTGAGCGAACAACATTTATTACATTATAACTCAATGATTATACTATTATTTTATAATTATAGGATGCAGTGATCATTAATAATAGATTAAATAAATTATATTATAAATATTGTTCAATCAGCTATAAAATATTATCTGTAATTAAATATTTAAATACTGGAGAATTATATTTACTTAAGCTAGAAAAATGTATTACATAATATATAGGGTGTCCCACAGAGATCTGAAAAATGAAATAAATTTTGTTTCTAATCAATATTTTTAAAAAATTTCTTTTAAATATAGTTCATAGACACTTGCGCTACATTTTTAGAATACATTTTTATTTTTTAATACTGAAAATAAAAAACTTAAAAATTGATAAAATTTTTTTCGAAATATTTAATATAACCAATTTGTAAATCTGATTTTTAGAAAAATTTATATGGTAAAAACACTTAATTAAGTCAAAAGGCTGATTTTTTTAAATATCAATATTTTCGTTAGGTAAATTATAGTAATTTATAGCTTATAGGTACATCACATATTATTAAAATAAAAATGCAATAAAAAAAATAATTATATTTTAACATGCACCTATTTAAAAATTTTCTTATAAAATATTTTTAAAAAACTTTATATTATTTGAAATTAAAATGTTTCTAACATAAACTAGATCGTAATTTATTTAACGAAAATATTGGTATTTAAAAAAATTGTAAAAAATCAGCCATTTGACTCAAATAAGTGTTTTTACCATATACATTTTCCTAAAAATCATATTTACAAATTGGCTATATTGAATATTTCGAAAAAAAATTTTATCAATTTTTAAGTTTTTTATTTTCAGTTAGCCATATAATATATATTTGTATAATAAGAGTTGTATGCTGCTTTTTTAGACCAAATTTAGACACGGTTCCTGTTGTAAATATCATAAAAGGTAGGACAAAAAATTTATTATGAACCATAGACCGCAGTGCCCTTGAATGTGCTTGTAGTGCCCCTATTACACAGTTCGGGAACTGCTAATTTAATCTATTCATTAGTTAGAACTGTTTTTTTATAATGCTGATTTGCTTTATGCTATTCTTTAACATTGTGTTTAAAAGTTATAATATAAAATACAAATTAATTAAAGACGGATAAATTAAGTTTCTTAACCCTAATATACTTAAAATTCCTCTATACATATACAGGGTGATTGATTTATCAAACAACACTTATAATTTAAAAAAGTATTGACTTTTGTAAATTATATTTTTAAATATTTTTGATTCATATAATTTTTTTAATTTTTTAGTTTTTTGAACGACAACATAGAGTTTTAATTTCATATTCCAAAGCAGAATATTTTTCTAAGTATTTTGATTCACAAAAATCGAATTTAGGACAAGTAGTTTATGGGTTATAAGTATTTAAAGTTTAGACAAGCAGAGTAGTGGACAATTTTGCGGGGTACCACTCCACTCTGCCATTCTAAACTTTAAATACTTATAACTCATAAACTACTCGTCCTAAATTCGATTTTTGTGAATCAAAGTACTTAGAAATATATTCTGCTTTGGAATATGAAATTAAAACTCTGTTGTCGTTTAAAAAACTAAAAAAACTTAAAAAATTATATGGATAAAAAATATTTTGGAAAAAGTCAATACTTTTTTAAATAATGAGTGTTTGATAAAGAATCACCCTGTATGTCTGCGAAGTGTGCAATGGACGTAAATGATGTCAAGTACTCAAGTTTAACTACATTTCTCTATGATCAAAGATGTACGTGTATAAAATTTAATGGTATTGAAGAAGAATGTAAACATCCAGAATAAAAACTGAATTTGTAGTGCTTAAGTTTACCATTAGCAACATGTTTACCAGCTGAAAATTGGAAAAATATTACGTACAATCTACATAATATTTTATATGCTGATCGAACAATATTTATAATATCATTTATTTAATCTATTATCAATTATTACTGTATACCATAATTATAAAATAATATTGTAATCATTGAGTTATAATATAATAATTAATATTATTCGATTAGTAAAAAATCATTGTTTAGTTATTGAATATATCTAGAATGTTTTTTACAATTTTTAGTTGGTGAACATGTTGTTCATGTTGTTAATAGTAGGCTTAAGCAATAAAGCAAGTATAGGGTAAATTAATATTTTATCTAGTTTCCTTACTTTATTAAAATTATCTGCATCTAACATGTTTATATTGAATATCAGAATATGTATTATAATTATTAATTAATTAGTCTAGCAAGTAAAAAACCATAAAATTTCATCATAAAATAAAGTACAATATAGAGTAAGAGGAATCATTTTAGAAGGCATTTCATTGTAATGATTGTAGGATATGATTTTTACAAATAAAAATAAACTGTGTTTATCGTTTACTATTTATATAACTGTAGAAATGTTTACATGTGAATTTGAATTATAAAAATGTTGTATTCCTACAAAATAATATAATTTCCAGATACAAAATACATGTACACAATCTGAAGAAGGATTATTTACATTAAATTACCGAAATTTAATTATAACTTGATGTCATAACCAATTAAGTGCGTCTTTCCTATACATTAGAATACACGTAGAACCACATATATACTTGTCTTCAAGAGCGATGAGTGATTTGAGTGTAGCATCCTGCCATCCTATAAAATATAATAAAATATTTAAAATAAGTATAAATTATTATAAGTACTTAAAAACAAAATATATTTTGAATTCAAGTATTAATAATATGGCATCCATAACAAATTTATTATACTATAAAATATTTGATTTCAAGAAAATAAAACTATACACCATTATTAAATTTAAAACATTTCAATTGAAACTATAGATAAATTAATTCTATTATATTGTTTAAAACTTAAAATTATTGAATTATTTAAATGTTTACTTTCAAGAATAAAGGTATTTTGGACGTTTTCTCATTTAACAGGGTATGTAACATTAAGTAATTGAATAACTATTTAAAATATAATATATTTTTTAATACAAATATTTAAGATAGGTGTCTCATGAACTAACCTTAACGGTAATATTCTTCCAACGTCCAGTTCTAGCTGTTTGCATCATTTTAGAAATCTCATTCTTTATGTCTGGCAAGTCCGATAATTTGGGAGGAGTTAACTCTAATTAGCGTATTTTACAAAAGTTTTTAAGTTTGGTTTGACTGTGGCAATGATTCCTATATAACATCAATAAACACACTATTAAAATAATACTTTTGTACCTAATAATGCTCACGCCAACTAAGCGAATTTGGAGACATATTGCCCACGGTGACTTTAAATACGGCCGTAGCACCAGTAGAATACGTCGGATTGGTACGCAAGCCGAAACGTCCGACAACCACAAAAATAAAAATAAAAAGCGGGAAAGTGGGTATCGCTCTGCTGTACATTAGGTGGTGGGGTGAATCTCTGACTAGGGTAGGTTAGATTTGAATGCAATGATAGGTATCATTGTATACGAAAAACGATTCTGAGGTTAGGTTATAGGTTCTTCTGAACGGAGATGATTTGTCAGTCTAGGATAATATATTATATTTAAATATTGTCATATATTCTATTTTGAAACAAATATTTTATTTTTCAATTAGAACGCCTTTTGCATAAGGTATGGTTAATCAATTTTTCCAAAAACATTGCATATAGTTATCATAATTCATAATACCTCATATTATCATATAGATATTATATAATACATATACCTGGTTTGAGGATAAATCGTCATCATTACACGATCAACTTAAGTCGAACATTTTTGAAAATTGCATGGTGGATAGAATATACTTATATAAACATTCGGTGAAAATTTCATGTATCTATGGTCATTTGTTTTAAAGTTACATCAAAAACCAAAATCGATTTTGTCGAAAACTGATTATGCGTAAAATTTCCCGTTTTTCCCTTAATTTTGAGTTTGTTTGTCCCGATTATTTAGAAAAACATTAAAAAAACCCCAAAGTACCAACTAGTTTCACTTTCTGATCGGATAAGGTACTGAAGTCAAAAATCGAAGCACTTTTACTGCCCCAAAACGTGATGACAGACACAAATAAAAACATTCATGGTTTTCAAGAATTTTCGTCAATATTTGAACTTCAAATGCTAGTAAAAAAAAATTGTGCCGATGTATTCTTATAATTTTTTAATTACTATAAGAAAAACTTATGAGGAACTTTGTATTCAATTTTCAATTTTTTTGATATGGCTAAAAAAATTTAATCGTCACTTCAACTAAAAATTTTCATAAAAATTGAAAATTTCAGTTGTCTATAAATATCTCAAAAAAAGTCAAAATATTTTGAAAATTAAATCATGTAAAGAAAATGCTAATCTTATAATAACTGGTAAAATTTTCAAGTATCTATTGTGACTTATGATTTTTAATTTTTTTTTTTAGCTACAATAAGAACAACTCATAAAGAACCTTGTATTAAATTTTCAAGTTTTTTTGGTCATCCAAAATTTTTTTCCAACACTTCAAAAAAAAATTCTAATAAAAATCGAAAATAAAAATTTTAATTTTATTACGCCGTCAACAAACTTTGACAATAATAAATTCTATTAAAAACAAAGTACATGATCCTATGGCCAGAAAAGATAAATCTGGAATTGAATCAACATTAAAAAATTAAAATGATTATAAAATCCATTAGAATCTAATTTTATATAAACTTAAAATTCCTACCAAGCAAAAAATTTAAATAAAAAATAAAAATACAGAAAAAACATTTTTAAAACTATTTTAATTTTAAATTTATTTGTGTATTTATTTGCTTGTAACTTAACTTATTATACATTATTGAACAGTATTATTAGTATTCATATAGAATTTTTTTTTTTTAATGAATCATGAATCATAATTTTAAGCATTGCCTACCTATTATTTTGTATAATTTTATTTTAATTTGTAACGTAGTTATAATGAAACATTATATTATTTATATATAATATATATATATTGAAATATAAACTTGGCAACGTAGCCTAAAAAAACGTTCGCAATCGTTCGGTTTTCGACTAAAAAAAAAAAATTCATCGATAAGCAACATTCGTTCGCAATCGTGTTATACCCAACATAAACAAGGATATTTAAAATATCCTTGTTAAAATATCATATTTTCATTCAGGATGTCATTAATATGTTTGGAATAAAACGAAGAAATTTGCAGTTCTTATTTACCGATATGGAATAATATATTAGATTATTTGATCTTCTAATCTTCTATTTTTTTTCTATACTAATTAAATTGTTATCAACTGTATTTATATATACATATAACATATATGACAATACAAATATAACATGCATATTTACATTCATATTATGTGAAAATAATATTAAATCTTTACTATTTTAGGCTAGTCGCTGACTGGCAATTTCCAGTTGCGCGATAGTAATCACGCAATCGAACGATTTGTGGCAAAACACAAACTAATTAGTTGGTCAAACTGATTAGTTGCATGTGAGCTGATTGTCACATATCACTGTGGAAGTCACCCATGCAATTAAACTATTGCGCAACTGAAAATTGCCAGTCAGCGACTAGCCTTATATTTGGGATATTTTTTATTTTGACCCTCCTTATAATTGTACCTATATGCGCCCATGGCAAATTAATTTGTCCTGTGAGCCACTATAATGGGCACGCTGTTTGTCCTTATACGTATTATAATTTACTAAATTTGTAGTTGAGAAATTTGTTGATCAACGTCGCCACCGCACGCGGATTGTTCATGTGAACGTCGTGATTTCCGTCCACCACGACCGTACGGAAATTTGGATTTTCTTTGTACATTTCCACAAAGACGCCATACACGTCCGCAAAGTACAAGTCGCTGTCCGACGCCCTGATCAGCAGTGTGGGACACCTGACATTGGTCACCACGTCCCGGTGCTGTGCGGGCAAAAACCACTGGCTGTACGGCACGCCTAGCCGCACGTCGTTGGCCAAATGGAATTCGCCCGTGGGCCCGGGCCGCAAGTACCGGGCCATCAACGTCCTGGCCGACTCATCATCCAGTTGACCGTAGTGGCGTCTTTTAACGCGCTCCAACGCCCCCGGGTAATCGTACACCGGCGGTGGACGGCCTCCGTCGCTTGTCTGCAACGCCGGCACTAATTTGTCTTCGAGTCTAAGTAGTTCGTCGCCAGCTCGGCGCACGCTCCACGTGATCTCCTCGGGATACGCGGCCACTGGTCCGGCGGTGTCCAGCAACACGAGCCACGCGACGCATTCCGGGTAAACGGCGGCAAACAACTTGGCCACCTGTCCGCCCATACTGTGACCGAGGCACCCAAACGGCGACAACCACCGAACGTGGTCGACCACGCGCCTGATGGTGAGCGCATAGTTTTCCATAGTCCACCGCGCGCCCAACGGCGTGCCTGACGAGCCACCGTGGTTCGGCCAGTCGAAGCACAAGTACGTGCGGTCGCCGTCCAGCATGGGAATCAGATGGTCGAATGACGCGCAATTGTCCTGATACCCGTGGAGGCACATCACCCGTTCGCCGCCGCGGTGGTCCGATTTCTTGTGTTTGTCCACCCACAGTTTCGCTACAATTTACAAATCACAAAGATATAATTGGTTTAAGGAACTTATCCACTTTACCAGACAACGCCTTTTTTGGAGGGATAAAAAATATTGGGTAAATTGACTGTTAGTATCAAACTTATAAGATATATGAATCAATAGTGATATTAATTAATTGTTTAGTACAATAAGTGTAGTACACCTATATAAGCTACGTTCACCAACCTCGAGGTCCTATATGTTTCAATGCCCCCACTACAACTCTTAGGGAGTAAAAATAGTCCATTTTTCGGGGAGGGGTTGGATGAGTGTAACCTAAGCTAACTTAAAAGATGACCTAACCTAAGCTTATATAATCAATTATAGGTATATATTATACCTATAATGTTTATGTTATTAAACACGTTACACAAAAAGATGTTAACTTCAGAACATTGTAATTTCGAGACCAAACCCAATCGCTGAATTCTGATTTCACCATCATTTTCAATACCTAAATTTGAAAAAACGATTAAAAGGTGTGTAATACATTAGAACTATCATGAAAGTATATTTACGTTCACCGCTATTAGCATGGTCTGAGAATAGTCGAACTGTCGAACATATCAAAAAAAGCTGAGCACACCATTGCCAAGTCGAAAAACCAAAAATCTTTTCATATAGTTTTGATCGAAATCAAATATTAAATTAATTTCACAATAAGCGAATAAACATACATTTAAAAAAAAAACAAGTCATGAAATATTCAGACGTTTATTACGGATTCCTATGTATTTTATGATTAGAATTACTATAAAAATCGGAGTCCAATGTGAGCTGTAAGTCATCAGTCTTTTTTATAAAAAGAGGCGTAAGAGGCTTTCCTCAGAAACAAATTTTAGCATTAAAAATGCATCGGCTTCGCACGTTAAATTTATGAAAAGTTTCACACGTCAAAACGCAACATGCGAAATTCTTACTAGCCGCATAACTACATAAGTATATAACTATATATATTAGGACAATAATTGTAAAGTATTCCTATCGAAATACTCTCATTTTTATTTACTGCCATGCCTAGTTTATCCTTAACCATTTTGCTTTCATCTATACTTTATTATAATATTTTATCAATATACCATATACCCAACACAATTCCGTACAGCATGACTTGCCTCTCTACAAAATATAACAGAACCTGAGAGGCTGAGACCTGCCTACACATAGATACTTGATAGATTTTTATATAAATATTTAAAATATGTAATTTTGTAATTTAAGGCTTTGTTAAGGTATTTACACACTGCAGAGGTGGCGGTAAAAATGCAGCCGGAAACAATACATCACCGCCGTAATACATTGCCTTTAATAATATATAGGTATTATATAGACAGTAGACATATCATATATGTATATCAATAGGCAAATAGACGGACAATTTTGTGTAATCACCGTATTGTGTTACGCGGTAAATCGGTGTTCTCGGAGTGGAACATTTCCCCTTGAACAATTTTTTTTACCGCGTAAAAGCTGGCTGTGAACATACAAATACATACTACTAATGGTTGCTTTAGTGCCGGTTATTATAAGCGGTTATTAATTGTTCTGTGTTATTAGTGATGATGGTTATATATTTATCTGTTAGTTCTATATACATTCTTAAACAGCTGGACCGATTGCGACAAAATTTGGTACAGAATTTTATCAGACATATGGGCAGAAGATATGCTAACTTAGAAAGTGTTATGCCTAAATATCATTGAATTGAATATTTAAATTGTCAACACTATATTGAAAAAACGAAGAAAATTACATAATGATATACGAAATTGAATATCGTAGTAAGATTATAATATATTTTAACCACTATCTATCATTATGTATAAAAATATACTGCTATAGCATCATCACATGAAATGAATTTAACACACAATACATTTATGGACCATAAAAGAGATAGGATTTTTAACGGGCTACGATGTGCACGGGTTCAGCTAGTAACATATATTAAGTCATCGAGATAAAGAATAAACTTATTAATAAACCTATTCTTTATCTCGATGTATTATTTAGTATAAAGATGATAAAGTGTGATAGTGATACGTTAATGTAAGCAATGTAGAGCACCCATAAGGGAGGGATTGCCGAGCCTGGAATACAAGGGGCCATTGAAATTAATTTGGAAATCTTAATAGGTACGAATACTTATTTTGTATTAAGTAAATAATATTTTATAATATAAATGTATATCTGTAATTGTAATACATTGAGTAATTGTAATCGCTTGGAAATGAGTTGCATTTTATTGGAAATTTTGTATACAGCCCGCAAAAACATTTAGTACAGTGACCCAAAATTTGATGTATACGGGGTCAACTTATATGCATATTCTAAGTTTTAAGCATATATTATCTTCCTAATATATTATAATATAAGTATTTACCCGTAGGTATATGACATAATATAAACATACAATATTATGAAGCGTTATTATTCGTCTTTAGATAACATCTGTATATTTTATATAATATATACTTTATTATTTTATTATTTAAAATTATTTTACACTAAAAATTCTAACGTCGATTACATAATACTAAATACTAAAATATATTATATATATATATATTTCGCAGTTTTGCATGTGCTGAAGTTACGGCGACGATCTCAGTTTTTGTAATGTTCTTGCAGAAAGTCCGCCACGTGTTTGAATACCCTGTCTGGATAGTTCAAGTGCACGTCGTGGTCGCCGCTGACCAACCGGATGGTCACATTCGGCCGTTGGCTGTAGAACTCGTAAGCATCCTTCAGGTACGTGGAGTACCGGCCACAGTTCTCGTCGGCCAACACGAACACGGTCGGGCACGCGACGCTGCCCAGGATCTGCTTATGTTGGTCGAACGTCATCAGCGGATAGAACGCTAATTTCAAACGCTGGTCGCTGGCGAACGTATATTTGTCGCCGTCGCCGTCCACGCGGGCCAACGCTCGGCCGGCCAGTATGCGCGCGGATTCGTCGGTCAGCCTCGACGGCCGGCTGGCCATCATTTTGCCGACCGCTTCGTCGAACGTGTACGACGGTGGCTGTCGGCCACACTGTCGCCGGTGCAACGACTGCGCATTATCGATCCGGCTGCGTACCGCGGCCAACGTGTCGCCCATATCCACCGGCCGAGGCCCCATGGTGTCCAGCACGATCAGGCACCGGACGCGTTCCGGATAGACGCCCGCTAGCCACGAACCCAGCTGTCCGCCGAAACTGTGTCCCAGATACGCCAGCTCGGGCCAACCGAAGTGGTCCATTACCCATTTGATCGCGGCCAAATAGTTGGTGAACTCTAGCGGCACGTGAGCGGGGAAATGGTCGGAACGGCCATGGCCGGGCAGGTCGACGCACACGTAATAGTAATCGTCAGGCAACGATGGCAGCAACGTGACGAACGTGTCGCAGTTGTCTTGGATCCCGTGCACGCAAAGAACGGCAGGACGAGTATTGTCGCCGTACGTTTTTGCTGCAAATAAAATTCGTTTCGATATCAATTTACATGATGTATCGTGCAAGTACTGCAAGTTGGAGTTAGACGTGGCGAATGTCTGCTGCATATAAACAGTAGTAATAATAATATATTGATAAAAAAAATAAAAATAAATATGGATATTTATCAGAAAATAAATAAAAAACCACCAAATTAAAAGTATAAAATCGTAGTTTTATTTAAAAAAAAAAAAAAAAACACTTATCAATGTCACGACATATTATATAATTGCATTAAGGTTCAATGCGCATGGATATTTGAAGTAGATATATTAAACCTATATATAGTTGAAATCGACGAGTTTTCACAAAATCACAATATATGAATTAATAAAAATAAAACATAATACATATATAAATTTATATAACGCCCAGCGAATGACACGATAAACGGACCCACTCCTTGTGTTTGGTAATTAACACTATATATTATAAAAATCACCATTATACAAACTAAAAAAAACCATATAAAAATCAAAAAAATAACCTAAACCTGACCAATCACAGCTTATATAATTGTTGAAATATAATAAGTATACGCTTCTATTATAGTAGCTGAACCTCATAGAGATGATTAAATTTTGCTGCGTTCGGACAGAAGAAATGTATTGATCAAATCCGCAACCCTTTCCGGATGGTTCAAGTGTACGTCGTGATTCCCGTTTACTTTGACCACACGGACATTCGGGTTTAACTTGTAAATTTTCCTCACCAATTTATTCCCTGGAGACTTTTGTAGCGGATTGTCCGAGGCGCGCAAGTACAAAACGGAACACCGGATGCTGCTCACCACGGCCATGTACTGAGTCGGCGTAAACATCTGGTTGTAGAACACTTTGAGCCGCTGGTCCATGCAGAACGCATGACGTCCGCCCGGGCTGTCCACCAGAGACCGTTCGACGAGCACGTTCGCCGAATCTCTGGTTAACTTGGACAACCGTTTCGTGATTAGCGTGTCGACGGCCTGTTCGCGTGTGTACGACGGCGGCGACCCACTAGCCGCCTTCCTCTCGATCGTTAGCAGACCGTCGCACGCCGTTCTCAGCCATTTGACCGTTTCCTGCGCGTGTACGGGCTCCGGACCCGCACAGTCGATCATCACTAGGCTGGCGACGTGTTCCGGGTACAGGGACGTGAACAGGCTGGCGATTATGCCACCCATGCTGTGTCCAATGCACTTGAATCGGTCCCATTTCAGGTAGTCGATGACCCGCTTGACGGCCAACGCGTAACACTCCATCGTAATACGGAAACCGGGAGGATAGTGCGACGACCGCCCGTGTCCCGGAGTGTCCACGCACACGTAATAAAAACCTCGACGGAGCAACGGGATCAGCCTGTCAAACGTACCGCAGTTATCCTGTATCCCGTGCAGGCATAGTACTCGGGCATCGGAACAATGGCCCCAAGTTTTCGCTGAAATTAAACACATTGAAACACGTTCACTGGTTTGTGTTATTAGCGGGGACGGGATACCATTTAAGTTTAGCAATGGCGTAACTCGTCGTGACATTTTTTAATTGCTAATATTGTTTAATTATTATTATTATTTTGCAATTTACCCATTCACGATGTCGACTTTTAGGCTTTTTAAAACTTTTTGCGCGAGATGAAAATTCGAAAGATTCTATAATTAGTCCCCAAACTTCAAAGGAAAACATTTACAAGTAAGATGCTTACTAAAACAAGTTCATACAATTTTTGAGTGATAAGAAATATTTTTAAAACCGTAAAACTAAACATGAAATAAATTTAAACGATGTTCTGTATTTAAGATTTTCCCTTTATCCGAGTACTGACTTTTATAGAGTTTTTTGCTTAAAAACTAAATATTTTTTGCCATCTATGGGTCGGGCCACAGTGCGGTATTTTCGACGTCGGGAAAACCCATTCCGAGTGGCTGCACCACACTAGAACGGCAAACCCGTTTATGGCGATTCTATTTTCAATTTATTGATGCACATACGTAATTTTTTTATTTCTCATCTTAAGAATCTAAATATCCTAGAAATATATTAGTTGCACTGTTTTTCTAACCTACCTTTTAAATATTTTTTTGGGTATTCCTCATAAATCTGGTTTATTAGAGCTCATTTTTTTCCTTTTGGGAATAATTTTGAACTAACAAAGAAATCGGATGGGTCATGAAAAGGCAGCCAAATTTGTCAAATTATTCATAGAGTTTTTTAAACACAAAAAAACTTCAGACCAAACTTGAGTAAAACTTTGTAAACTAAACTATTGACTACAAACAGCTATTTCCAAGTATATAAAGTTTTTTTTTATCAGCTTCTTATAGTATTAAACTTACAACAGCTCAACAATTACAATTGACAATTTATTATTTATTAATTTATATTTGGATTATTTTTATTATCACTATTCACTGTTTACTATTATAGACTATACAATTATTGTTTTGTTTTTAAGTTTTCATACACTATAATAGTCATACACTATAATATGTCGGACGACCGGGCACCGTATCAAAGACAATAATACGATTAACGGAGCGGCGAAACACAGCCTATGGAGGTTACGGCAACGGATATTTATAATACGATTATTACGGCGCTGATATGGCGGCACGCGTCGCGTGAACGGCAAATCAAGTCGCGATCACAAAAGCACAGGCAACGCTTAACCGTAAGCCGGCCAGCGCAACGACAGAACGACGGACCGTACGTTGACAAAGGTCGTTGGGTAACTAACTAGGTCAACGTTTCACAGAGTCTACGGCGGACGTGCGTTTTCACTTATCGGTGACAGCATGCTAGACGGGCGGGGAAACGGCACGACCGGTTCACAGACGCATCGGCCATACATCGACTGAGGCGCTCGAACAATGTCATTAGACATTACATGCGTATGTAACTAGATTTTATTTAAATTTTATAATTTTTATTGTTTGGTTATTTTTAAATTTCTGAGCAAAACAATAAACGAATTGATTTAACAATGATGTATTTGTATTTCTTGTGTTAATGTACACGATAGTCAGAGTCAACTCCAGTACTACTTGATTCGAACATGTAAACTCTCTAGTGCTTCGATTTTTAACTCCAGTATCTTTTTTGATGGAAAAGTAAATCTATAGTTGGTGCTCGTTAAAATTCAAAATATACAATTTTCAGTCATTTACAAAAGCTCCAGAAAAAAAATTAAGACAAAATGGAAATTTTTACACAAAATTAGTAATCGACAAAATCAATTTTGGTTAGCTATGGGAGTTCAATTGTGGAGAAAACTAGCTTGAGACTGAGAAAAATTAAGGGATTTAGTGATGGCAGTGAAAACTCTTAAAGAATATTATAAGAGCCAGATGATGAAGAAGAAGAAGTGTAACTCTAAGATTTCTCATAAATTTGTCTCCTTTTTTTACAGTAATTTAAAGTTCAAATGTTCACAAAAATGTATCAAATTGAAAATTTACTATTTATTAAGTAGTTCAAAATATATAAAACATTCAACTTCTGCAGCTAAGAATTGAAAATTTAAAACAAAGTTCCACATAAGTAGTAAATTCTGTAACCAAAAATCTATATGCTTTTGTCTATGTTACGCATGGGCTAAAAAAAGAAAACAAACAGTGCGACAGTGCACTGATATCGGATGGTTAAGCCTTTATTTATTATTTTTAATAGGGAGGAGAGGCTTTTCACTTTGTGCACTCAATAATTTTTTTAAATCTTGGTGTAAGTGAACTCTTGTTGTACTAATTATGTAAGTTATTAAAATACATGGTAATAAAATGTATTTTAATAGGTATGATATTTGCTTAATATTTCTAAAGTATACTAATAGTATATTAAAGTACATGATTAACCCCCAAATTTAGTATATCTTGAAACATTTATTTAAAAATAACCAATGTCAGATTAGCAAATTATCAAAATATAACATATTATAGCCTATTGGAGGTAAATCTATGAGAATAATATTAAACACAATATAGTTATATTAATTGTATATTTAAAATACTTATTTATGTCTTTTACCAAAACTATTTAAAATGATTAATTTTATTGTTAGTATAAGTAATAACAAGAAATTATATAAATACATACATCATCTTAAAAAATTGTAATGACAGTTATATTTTCATTACTTATTGATTATGTAACCACTCTGAATATAATCAAATATTTCTATTGCTTCAATATTATATAATTAACCAGTTATACCCCAGTTTATACTTTAAAATTATAATGTACATTCCAATTACTATTTGAAAATAGCTAATATTTAAATATTTAAAAGAGACCTTAATTGTCTACAATTATTTCCAAATACAATTTTAAGTGTAAAACATTGGGTACCTAATCCTATAGAAGCCTAAAAAAATGTGGTCTTATTTAATGAAGCACTGTTTTATTAAATTCAGCAATATAATATGTCATAATATAGTAGTAATATACCTACATGGCTATAAGATAGTTTCACAAATAGAACTTAATTTTAATACAACATTAAAGTTTGATTGCCAATTTAATTATAACTTGTTAGTATTAAAAAAATAATTTACAAAACTTACCAGCAATATGTCCCCAAGGAACCGGTATTGAAATCTCTTGTGGGTTCATTTTGGAAACTCAATTTGTCAATTCTTACTGAACCATAAATATCAAACGCTTTTTCTTATATTTTATATTCTATTCATTTATAGTTGATACAAGCATATCAGAATAACATTGACTGGTTCATGAAAACATTATAATATATTGCCATTGGCTATAAGGTCTTAACCTCCGTAAGCAGTATATGCAGTCACCTATAGGCTACAGTATCATAAAATAACCGTCTCCAAACATGATTCGTAATTCGTAAATCGTAAATCCTTATCGACTATTGAGCTCATCCTATTGTCAATTCGTCATAATATGTAAATATAATAGTTTAAGTTGTTTATTTACTGTTTTAACGATATTAATATAGATAGTATACACCAATGGACTACACACATCGTCATTACCATTGAAAAAGAATGTTCATTCTTCATTCTCGTTACGGTAATCCACATTTTATACACACTATAAAGTATAAATTAGTAAATTACAAAGAAACAAAGTAGAATGTAGATGTAGATTAACACGACGCGCAGCAATGATAACAGTGTTTATGTGATAAAATAGCATGGCAACTTTACTGCCGCGGCCTATGGGTTGTGATAAAATTGAACTTATCTAAATTCCATGTGACAGTTGTAAGTTGTGACGGTGGCATGTTTATGTCTAATCTAATTCTAAATGGGCGTAAAGCAATATTATAATAATATCGTATTTGTCATGACAAAATATAATATTCTGTCATAGTATTCGTATTATGTTCTGAATGACATTAGGGCCAGTTGTACCGTCTCGGATTAAAGTTAACCGGAGTTTAATCGGCCGAATTTGCACGGTTAAATATCTGTTATCAGCTGATTAAGCGTAATCGAAGTTTAACCGTAGACGGTACAACTGGCCCTTAGACGTATAATTAATTTATATGTCTATATTGTGAATAACTATACAATTAGTAATAGTTATAACTTATATCATAGGCGTGTCTAGAACTTTGACGCAGAGGGTGCAACCTGGTGCGAACCCAAGGGACTAATGGGCCCTAGTCCTCTTTTTTGAACAATTTTTCTTAATTCATGGTGCCACTTTAAATCGCAGAGGGTGCAGGTGCATACCCTGCACCCCCCGTGGACACGCCTATGACTTATATAATAATATTACCGAATTACACGTAAAGGACGTTAAAGGACGTCATTGTATAACGTCTTTGAAATGTAAGCTAGTAAGCATACAATATAATTCTGATTTATTTTACGTAGTTACGTTATAGGCTTATAATATATAATACGTTATACGACATTGTAGTAATGTAGTTGTAGAAGCTATCTATTTTCTGTAGATCCGAGAAGTTGAGACCATAAACACTTGACACAGAATGACAGAATTATATTATTTTCTACAAATTAAGTGTACGCTCAGTTTTGTTCATGACAAAATAAATGTAATTTGTCATACACTCTTATTGTCTTATTTGCGATTTGCGCAGTATATAAATAATAGCATATTAAGTAGGATGTAAATAGCGTTTTTTTTAAATAGAATTTAACATAAAACCATACCTAAATAATAGGTACTAGGTAAACTTATACTATTTTAACTCATATTGATATAGTTACAATGTCACATTGTGGTACACCTAGATATTAAATTTAAAAAGACGAACATGGTAACACATTATAAGTATTTTACCTATACTACAATGTCTAAAAACTCCACTGGAAAACCTTGATTTTTTGTTTTGTTTTTGATCTTCATTCTTCAAAAAGTTTCAATAATTCTCCGCCAGTATAGGTAGTAGGTATACATAAAATGTCTACCATCAACTAAATTAAAGAGATTCTAGAACTTATATAAATACTTTTATGCAAGAGATTAAATGTTATGCTAAAAATAATTTTAAACATGAATAAAAAAATGTATATACAAGTAGTTACACCAAATGCATGTAGATTTCCTTATTTTTCATACCAGTATTACAACATAATATTTTTATTTTTTTATTAAGAGCACGCCACACCCGCATGTGTTGTCTCTGTCTTACAAACGTATAACATAGCAAAATCTGTTTAGCGCGGGACAACTTTACTTCCTTTGTATTTATAGTAGAATTACCAAAATTTCACAACGCATAGGTAAGAACTTTATCTGTGTCATAGCGTAGTTATTTTTTTGATAACATAAATATAATTAAAGTTATAAGCTTAAGAAAATACATTTATTTTTTCATTAAAATATTAAATTACTTAAAACTATTGGTTTGTGCTATCAAAAAAATAACGAGGCTATGACACAGACAAACTTCTTACTTATGCGTTGTGAAATTTTGAAAATTCTATTATAAATATTGAGGGAGAAAAGTTGTCCCGCGCTAAACAGATTTTGCTATGTTATACGTTTATAAGACGTAGACAACACACATGCGGGTGTGGCGTCCTCGGCAACATAGGCCTTTGGGTTTACTCTGTTTACAGTGAGAAATACAGGCTGTCCCACAGAGATCTGACAAATGAAATAACTTTTGTTCTAATCAATATTTTTAAAAACTTTCTTTTAAATATAATTCATAGACACTTGCGCTACATTTTTAGAATACATTTTTTAATACTGAAAATAAAAAACTCAAAAATTGATAAAATTTTTTTTCGAAATATTTAATATAACCAATTTGTAAATCTGATTTTAAAAAAAATTTATATGGTAAAAACATTTATTTAAGTCAAATTGCTGATTTTTCACAATTTTTTTATATATCAATATTTTCGTTAAGTAAATTACAGTTAATTATAGTAATTTATAGTTTATAGGCACATCACATATTATTAAAATAAAAATGCAATAAAAAAAATAATTATATTTTAACATGCACCTATTTAAAAATGTTCTTATAAAATATTTTTAAAAAACTTTATATTATTTGAAATTAAAATGTTTCTAACATAAACTAGATCGTAATTTACTTAACGAAAATATTGATATGTAAAAAAATTGTAAAAAATCGTTCATTTGACTTTTTAAGTGTTTTTCCATGTACATTTTTCTAAAAATCAGATTTACAAATTGGCTATTTAATTGCAGGATATTGAATATTTCGAAAAATTTTTTTCTCAAATTTAAGTTTTTTATTTTCAGTATTAAAAAATAAAAAATGTAGCGCAAGTGTCTATGGATTATATTTAATAGAAATTTTTAAAAAATATTGATTAGAACAAAAGTTATTTCATTTGTCAGAATGTCAGATCTCTTTGGGACACCTATTAAAAAATACATATTAATACATATAAAAAGAAAAAATTACATGAATTGTATCTATATCTATTATATATCTACATTATACTAAATTTTGGCTAGAAGATTGGCGGCTTTGATGAATTGTATGATGTTAGTAATGGATTGAGGATTATTGTTTAATATTTCTGAAAGTGATGATTTGGGCAGGTTGAAGCTTGTTCGAGTATTGAGAATTGAGATATATTATGTTCGGCAATCGGTGAAGAATGAGGATGTGTTTAATGGTTACTTGAACACCGCAGGTTGTGCATATAGCATATTGGAGGTTCTTCCCGGGACATTAGAAAACTGTGGGAGATTTTTGTGTGTCTGGTTATTATTACTTCGAGTTTTCTATGGATTTCGAAGGGAAATGACCAATTGTCGGTGTTATGTTTTATGTGGTTTAATTTTGTGTAATAAGATGTTCACTTTTGATGCCATCTTTGTTGAAATTCCTTTATTATAAGTATTCGTATGTCACTGGAAGAAAAGATTTTTATGGACGACGATAGAGGTGATGTGATAGCATTTTTGACTGCGACAACATAATATTATTTTAAGATGAACTCACAAAAGTTACTAAAATAAAATTGAATTTTAAAAAGTTATAAAATATAGCTTACCGCCTATATAATAAAAGATTTATACCTACAATTTCAATTAGCTTGGGGTTTGATTAAATATGAAAGCAGATTAAATTGGTTAAGAATTTAACATAAGGTTTATTTTATTAGGAGTTACATCATTGACACAAAAAATCACTACCACAAAGTGATATTAATGTGATATTTTTTTTTTATTAGTACCACATATAGAACTATAAAAAGTAGAAATTTGAAAATGTTTTTTATAGCACAAAAAGATCCAACATATTTTGAAAATTATATCATGTATAGAAATTGCCAATATAAAAACCCTTTTGGCCAAAAATGCCCACAGTTAATCCTTTTAAAATTACAATAAAAAATTAACTCAGCCTATTAATAACTGCAAACCTATAAATAATTATATACATATATTAAACAACAAATTATTTTAAATAATAGAAAAAATTGCTTTAATAATAGGTACTACTGTCCACAGTTCAATCTTAACTCTTGAAATTGTAAAATATATTGCTTGTGAATTATGATCATTCTTCATATACCAATAATTGTCTAACCAATCATAGGAAATGCCTTTACCAAAATCTTTTCAATTAAGTTACCTACTGAATAAATAAAGATACTTAACTTGATGTTTGTGATGTTACTATTGTTTAGATGAATAAAAGATGCTTAAGTAATAATACATAATAATAACTAAGAAGTATATTTAACTATTTAAGCATAATTTTTTTGTTTTTATATAGTTATTTTTAAATCTTTACATTTAACTTCAGCGCCAAATATTAAAATTTGATTAGATTAGTTTATAAACTCTTTTCCTTATGTTTAGAACGTCTTTATCACTCGCTGGTTGTACAGCTGTTATTTTATCACTTGACCTGACATTCATATTTCATTGTTCGTATTGCAGGCCTCTATAACTCCATAGGAAAAAAGTCATAAGACCCCGTTAATCATTAAGGTTTTCATTTTGTGTTTAACAATAATTTAAGCATATTTTATAATTTAAAAACTAATCAAAATGAGTGGAGCAGTAAAGAAAGTCAGCTTGGTTAGCTGTAAGTATAAGTTCGTTAACTAAATCTCAAAAATAAAAGTATTATTTTAATAGTGTGTTAATTTATGTTATATAGCAATCATTGCCACAGTCAAACCCAACTTACAAACTTTTGTGAAATACGCTAAAGTAGAGTTAACTCCTCCCAAATTATCTGATTTGCCTGAAATAAAGAATGAGATTTCTAAAATGATACAAACAGCTAGAACTGGACGTTGGAAGAATATTACCGTTAAGGTTAGTTTATGAGACACATATCTTAAATGTTTGTATTGAAAAATATATTATATATTAAATAGTTATTCAATTACTTAATGTTACATACCCTGTTAAATGAGAAACCGTCCAAAATAGCTTTATTCTTGACAGTAAAAATTTAAATCATTCAATAATTTTAAGTCTTAATCAATATAATAGCATTATTTTATCTATAGTTTCAATTGAAATGTTTTAAATTTAATAATGGTGTATAGTTTTATTTTCTTGAAATCAAATATTTTATAGTATAATAAATTTGTTATGAATGCCATATTATTAATACTTGAATTCCAAATATATTTTGTTTTTAAGTACCTATCATAATTTATACTTATTTTAAATATTTTATTATATTTTATAGGATGCTACACTCAAATCACTCATCGCTATTGAAGTATATATGTGGTTCTACGTCGGTGAATGTATAGGAAAGAGGCACTTAATTGGTTATGACATCAAGTTATAATTAAATTCCTGTAATTTAAAGTAAATAATGCTTCTTCAGATTGTATACATTTATTTTGTATCTAGAAATTATATTATTTTGTAGGAATACAAGTACAACATTTTTATCATTCAAATTCACATGTAAACATTTCTACAGTTATATAAATAGTAAACGATAAACACAGTATTATTCCTTATTTTTATTTGTAAAAACCATATCCTACAATCATTACAATGAAATTCCTTCTAAAATGATTCCCCTTAGTCTATATTGTTTTTTATTTTATGATGAAATTTATGGTTTTTAATTGCTAGACTAATTAATTATAATACATATTCAATGTTAAATGCAGATAATTTTAATAAAGTAAGGAATCTAGATAAAATATTAAATTAGCCTATACTTGCTTTATTGCTTTAGCCTACTATTAACAACATGTTCACCAAATAAAAATTGTAAAAAACATTCTAGATATATTACAAACTAAACAATGTTTTTATACTGATCGAACAATATTTATTATATTATAACTCAATGATTACACTATTATTTTATAATTATTGGATGCAGTAATCATTGATTATAGATAAAAAAAATAATATTATAAATATTATTCGATCAGCATATCAAATATTATGTAGCTTGTCCGTAATATTTTTTCCAATTTTCAGCTGGTAAACATGTTGCTAATGGTAAACTTGAGCACTTCAAATTCTGTTTGCATTCTGGATGTTTACATTCTTCTTCAATACCATTAAATTTCATACACGTACATCTTTGATCCTAGAGAAATGTACTTGTATAATATATAATAATTATGATTTTTTAGTTATTTGACGTTACTACCACATGGAATACTTCTTTATAAAGTGCAAATGTTGTTCTCCTAGAAAATAACGGTTCAAATAATGGTTTAAAACCATCTGTAGTAGGTATAGGTGACATGAGACAACATCCACTTTCTTGATATTTGATTCTTTCCAATGGGTTAATTGTTGAACACAATACTTCACACCTTTTCCACAATTCTTGACATTCTTTGGGTTGTAATTCATGTGTATTACTATAAGATTTAAGTATTTGTATTAGTCGAATGACTGATTTCAGAGGTTAAACTTGACATTAACGCGTTCATTTGCACACTTAGCAGATACATATGTATAGAGGCATTTTAAGTATATTAGGGTTAAGAAACTTAATTTATCCATTAATAATTCATTTTTATTTTATAATATAACTTTAATACACAATGCAAAAGAATGGCACAACACATATGACTATAATATGAGCATTATAAAAAAAAACCATTCTAACTAATGAATAGATTAAATCAGCAATTCCTGAACTGTGCACTAGGGGCACCACAAGCACATTCTAAGGGCACTGCAGTCTATGGCACATCATGAATGTAAATAATTTTAAAAAAAAAATTCATTATTATGAGTAAGGCTTGGAAGTTGATGCATATTGCATTTTTTTTAAACTTTTTAGACGATGCTCTCCTAGCTACAAATCTGTTTCATTAGCATCTGAATCTGAATAACTAATTTTTATTTTGCATTTTTTGGTGTTTATTACTTTTTAGGTAATTTCCCCACATTTTTAATCACTTTTACTGATTTCACACTAGGCAGTTCAGTTCTTATCGTTTATTGTCGGCCATTATGCCGATAACTTAAAACTTTAAGATTACCACAGACTAAGATAAGTACCTATCCAATTTTATCTTGAAGATTACATTTGTCGTCGTATTGTTGTGAATATTATTATACCTACATTTTATTATTTTAGTTCATTTTTTTGTCATTTTCATTATTTTTTTTAGGTAATTTCTGATTGTTTTTAAGGTCATCAACTTCTGAGCCCTATTAATGAGTAATTTTTGACTCAGCAGGAACCGTGCCCATATTTTGGTCCAAAAAAGGGCACCATGGAAAAATAAAATTTGAGAACTACTGGGTTAAATAATAATTAGATATTAGTATAGAATTTAAAGAGCATGTGTAATTAATTATTTAAATGCTGGAGAATTATATTAATTTGAGCTAGAAAAATGTATCATATAATATAAAACCATATTATATATATATATATATCTGTTTAATAAGAATTAAGAGTTGTATGCTATCTGTTGCTAACTGCGTTACTTGAAAATGGCTGAGGTGCTGGAAACAGTGCTCACATCATTAGCACAACTAGTGCTCTGTGCTTTCCCAAAAATAGTTTTATGTTATTTTGTTAACCTTGAAGTAAAAATAGTTATATAGGTACTTCGCTATTATATTTTACATTCAGGTCGTTTTTTGTTAAAGGTAGAAAAACTCATGATGAATCTTGTATTAAATTTTCAAATATAAAGTATAAAAAAATGTATGAATTTCTACATTAAAATCATTTGTTATTTTTCACAAATTTTGTAAAAATTCACACTTCAGACGCTTAAAAAATTTTGTAATTTAAAGGAATTTATTTTACTACCTATTAAACATTTGTAAACAGTAGCTAATTTGAATGAATTTTTGCAGAAAAAATTGCATTGCTTGTACAAATTATAATACATTTAATAATATTTATACATTATTCTATTAAAGTTGAAAGAAGGTATACACGATGACCGCGAATAATATTTTTAAATTACAAAAATATAACTTTTATTATTATTCGTATGGCTCAATATAAATAAAAGAGTCGATCGTCAATCGTCCGTGTGTTACAAAATATTAATATATGGAAAGAGCTTAAAGCACTTTACAAAGATCAAGCCATCAAATAATTGCTTTTATTTTCAATTGTACATTTATACCTAACTCATGATTACCATTATTATGTATTTATGTCATATTGTCACATAAACATAAGCATGTGTAGTGTTCGTCTTAAAAACGTACAATCTGGTTACTTTGCGATCTGCAGAACCAATCGTTAACTATAATCGTGACTATTGTAGATAAAAAATGCTGTTGTTACTTATTATCATGTTTCAATGTTTCAAAGTAGGAACTACGAATTTTATGTGTTTAAACCCCGTTTTTTTATGATCACTGATATTTATATTTTTATGTAAGTTACCTATGACGACACAGACTTACGATTAGGGAAAAATGTACTTTACTTTATGACCTGACAAATATGTTGCACATTGTAATAAAAATAATAAATGCCAATATCTCTTAATAAGTTTAAATATCGTAAAAACCAATGTACAAACCTCATATATGTATATAATAATCTTGCATTTAAGTTTAGTTTAATAATTATATGTCAATTAATTTTAATAAAATACATTGGTTTTACAGCATTGACGGTATTTAATTATTTTAAATTCTAGAGGGGTTTAACATTTTAATATCAAATACTATTTTGATGGACAATACAAACGGGTACGACTTTTAAATTAATCTGTAATTTTAAGTTGTTTGATTTCTCATTTGTTCAGTTGTAAAAATCTTATTAAAAACCAACCATACAAAGTAAATAAGTCTAAATCACATTATAAATTTGGCTCACTTACTCCTTATGTACATTGTTAGTTTTTGTCTTCGGCGGAGTATTATTATTGTTTTTAATTTTGCACATATTATTATTGTTCATTTTTTGAATTAAAATTGAAATTTATCTATTTTTATGTGTTACCTATAATATCTTGTATTATTAAATAATAATAAGTTTTGTAATGTAATTATAATGAAATTGTAAATATTTAAATTTTAAATTTATATTTTTGTATTAATAATGTATCAATGTGTTCCTTAGTGACAGTTTAACATACTAAAAAAAAAAATGTGTCGGCTACCGAAAATGACGAAAATGCTTATTATTCCTAATAATGTAAGGAATTATTGTCATAATTTCAGTATTGGTAATTAATTAAAGTCAATAGTATCATGTACCTACAGCTCGTAGTGCTCGTACTCTTAATTAAATATTTTAGATTGAAAATATAAAAAAAAATTCTTTCAACTAAGTATCAAACATAGGTATATATCATATAAATATATATTTTTATATATTTTTACGTGTAAGCTATATATGTATAGGTATGTTGTATATTTTATATTTATAGCTTTTTTTTTATTTATTTAAGTATATTCAATTTGTTTATAATAAAAAAACAATAAGTATTAAGGATAACATAGAAAATATACAAACATAAATAACGTGAAGAGGAGACCGTTCATTAACTGAACCTCAGACATTTTGTTTTTTTCCCCTATTTTAGGAGATCTCTAGACCAGTTTCTTTTTAATCGACGGTGAATTTGCGATAATGTAAGAGAGCCAATAGCCAAGAGAGGACATATTTTGAATGAAGGCGTTTATGTTGTTTGTTAATTTTTAATGGAAACTTTTGTAGTGGCTTATTTCAAGCTCGTTTACTGATTGTATTTTTAGGTCATTATGGAAGGCTGCGTTTGTTATGCACCATGGAGTACCGGCAATAAAGCTTAAGGTAATTGACTGGAAGGCTTGAATAGGGCGAATGTTTGCGGGTTTTGCTGGGCCCAAAATTTGGATGCCATATGACCTTCTGGCCTAATGATTACTTTGTATAGGAATAGTTTGTTTTCGAGACTCAAGTTTGATTTTAGTAGAGGTCTATTGGTCTAAGTATAGATGGCGACGGGAGTTAAGTTATTTTCGTTTTTGCTTGGTGCGGTTTGACCAGGTTAATCTTTTATCCAGAGTTATACATAGGTATTTGGTTGATTGGTGAAGTGGAATTGGTTTATTGAACTTTTGTGGGTGACATTCTCTTTTGTTTAGTGAAAAATTCGGCTGCATACGAATTGCGTCCCAAAATACGAAAATATACATTGCGATATCCGAGTTGCGTCCGTGGTTTTTGCACAACACATCTGAGTTGCGTCCGTAATTTTTTCGCGACAAGTACGAGTTGCGTCCTGGTTAATAATTGATTAGTTGGTTAATAGTATACAATGTCAATATACATATCTATACGCCTTATACATAGTTTCCTTCCCACTTTTACAGACTGAGGACTGCCATTTGTATAAATGGTGTGAATTTTGAATAACCGCCATTTAAGGTAATATTTATTTTTATATTCTCCTTGGGTAATTTTCCGTTACACATCTTATCATATTTTGAATAAATTGATTGAACGATAATTGTTTTTTGAATTTTCCAAATTCAGCAGCACGTAGTAGGTATTAATTCAAATAGTAAAATAAATACTCATAAATCATTATTCACGTCTCAATATTTAAGTGAATAATAGTCATTATTACCAGATACCAGCTGATAGACTGGAGTTTGAAATAGTGAATAACTATAAACATTTAAACATTTAAATTAAATTATTTTTATTTTTCTAATAAACCATGGAGAATATTTTGCACGTGGAGGTCCTTTTACAAACCGATAAGTATGTACATTTTATATGAATATACATAATGTTTTTGTATTAGCTTTTAAGTATCCACCAACATTTAGTAAACAATTTGAAATTGGAAATATTAACAAGTTGTCTATTTGATTTGGTAACTTAATCAATTAAGCATGAATACAAGGGTAGTAGGTAAAACAAATTAATATGAATTTATTATTAAAAACAAATGCATTTATAATATTGCTTGCATTTAGAATAAAATATTTTATTGATAAGTGTATTATTGGCTATTATTATGATTATGAACAATGTTATAGAGCTATCGAGATTCCTGAATTGGAAAAAGCTATCAGACTCGAATTAAAAAATATTGATCCAATTGTCCCAGATTCTATGCACACGACATTTGTCACTGAAGGATTATCCGAATTTGTAAAGTTTATACAAATTTGCGAAATAGAAAATTTACAAGATACTGAAAATGTTGAACAGATGGTGATAGAAGTAAGAACATCAATATTTATTTTATAAGTTTTAATCCTATAATAATTAAAAATAATTTACAGGCAGAACTTCATTCATTAGATTTAGATTCATATTTGATTAAAATCTATTTTTACAAATTAGATGATAGTGGTTTAGAAGACGATGCTACAACTGATGAGTCTACATGCAAAATGAGACGTTGTATATTACCCAATGTGGATTTTTGTGGTATCTGGGAATCATTGGTGTTTCAAGAACCGGTCAAAGAAATTGTAATCATACAAAATATTAATAAATAATAAGTAATATTTGGCATGTATAAATAGATAATTTATTTTAAAACTTGCTTGTTTTAGCTTTTACACTACGCACAGACAGGGATGAATTTTGCACGTCATAATGTAAACACTAATATTATTAGTTATAATAGATTAATCCTGCTACACGGTCCACCTGGTACTGGCAAGACATCTATCTGTAAAGCCCTTGCCCAAAAATTATCAATACGGTTGGGAAAACAGTACAATTTTTTTGAATTTATTGAAATCAATAGTCACAATTTATTGTCCAAATATTTCTCTGAAGTAAGAATTAATATTTTGAATAATTAATAATGAACCATTTTCACCTTATGAATTAATTTTATCATAGAGTGGATCATTAGTAATGTCTATGTTCCAACAAATAAAAAGTGTTTTGGAGTATGGTGATTCATTGGTATTTATATTAATTGACGAAGTAGAGAGTTTAACACGTGCTCGAGATGCAGTGTTATCTGGTACTGAACCATCAGACTCTATAAGGGTTGTAAATGCTGTACTAACACAACTTGATAATTTAAGAAAGTAAACATAATGATTGATAATAGTTAAATAAATATTTGTTGTTGCTTATTTGTTTGTTGTGATATCTTTTAAAGGTATCCAAATGTTATATTTTTAACAACATCAAATGTGACAGAAGCCATCGATACTGCATTTACTGATAGAGCTGATATAAAAATGCTCATCAACCCTCCTCAAGAAATGGCAATCTACACTATACTTAAAGCAGCTATTGAAGAACTTATCAAAGTAAAGATCATTGTTAAAATGCATTAAATATGTATATATATATATATATATATTATATATATTTAAAATGTTTTACTTAAAAATTAGGTGAAACTAATTATAAATGTAACAGAACAAGATAAATTTGATCGTCTTCCTAATATTAATGCTGAACAAAAAGAAGTTCTCAATACAACGCAAAAATTACATCAAATTTCCAAGTACAAAAAAAAAAATAAACTTATTTATGATATACTTTTAAATAAGTAAAAAATAAATATTGATTTTTCTGTTATTTTATATTTTAGGGAAAGTATTGGTTTGAGTGGACGTGTTCTAAAAAAAATTACTTTTATAGCACATTCTATATACATAAGGCAACCACAATGTGATGGTGTTCATCAGTTTTTAGAAGCCTTACATAAAGCAGTGAAGTATCAAAAAGCACAAGATGCTGGCCTAACTAAAATTAAATAGTTAAACATTTTTTACATTATTGTACACTACAATTCTGTTTTTTTTTTTTTGGTAATTTGTAATATTATATCTTAAATAGTTTTATTCTAATGAAATTTAAATATATAAAATGTAAAATATAGAATATACAAATAAAAATAAAATTTTACCAATTATATTGACAAACTAAATTAAATAGACCAATACAGTGGTCACCCCTTATTGGACTCTAGGTTAATTGTCTCATTTGCCTATTAGACTCAAAACGGCTGGTGCCGATTTACACATATACTAACATCTATTCGACACACACTGGTTAATAGGGTCATTTGAAAATTAGATAAATAAAAAAAATATGTACATACTATGTGGTAAAATATAGTCAAAACGGCCAAAATAGAATGTGCTGGTGATGGTGATGAAGAGGAACCTGATGAGAAACCACCATCAACTAAACAAATGATAGAAGCACTTCAAATTTTACGTAGAGGAATTCGGCAAAGAGGCAATTTTGACGTTTTCTAGCAACATAAATCCTACGAAAATGAAGAAGGGAAAATCCAATCAACCCAAGATGGATTTTTATCAAAAAATTAATTAAATTTTACATACCTTCATGTTATTTTATTTTTAAATGCGTATAGGCCGTATAGCTAGGTTTTCATTTTTATACATACCTTAAATCTCAATACATATTTTTTAAGTAAATTAGTTTTTAAATTTAAACATTTTCAAAAAAATGTTTGGGTCATTTGCCTTAATGACTATTCGGTTAATGGACTCGAAAATGAGCAGGTGCCAAGTGAGTCCAATAAGCGTTGACCACTGTGTTTATTAAATATTAATTAATAATTAATTGAGTCTTATTGTTATAAGCATCTTAATTGGTCACTATCAGGGCTGAATTTAATAAATTCAATTCACCAAACTTTCTGTCCATGTTCAATTCTTAACATATTTTTGGGTAGCGACCCTTCATAATTTGAATGACCCAAAATTGTCATCGTCCACCAAGTTCTATATTTGGTAACTTGTCAGACAAATCCAGCCCGGGTCACTATCTACATTGGTAACTGTAGATAGTTATATTTGGTGTGCACCCTTGAAAGATGCAATTAATTGCTTGATAGTTGATTTACATCTCCGCAACAATAGGTAATATTTGAATCTAGTACAGCTATGTAAATGAGAAGACATATAAGTGGAATTATAAGTTTATTGTTGGAAATAAAAGTATTGATATTATAGGTATATTATATTATAAGTAGGGCTCAGAATTATAATGCTCTATAATCATTTATGTGATTATATTGTCATTAAAATATGCTATTGTAAAGTAAAAATAATTAAATAAATAAAATTAAATTCTGTTAAAACATTTTAATATTAAAATAGTAGGTATTAATTAAACAATGTATAATATCCCATTTTCATATTAAATCAAATTATAAAACTATGGAGTATAAAATAATAGGTATGTATCTGTTTTGTAATCAGTGTAGCAAATGTATTAATCAAAATTTCACTCATCTAAGTATAATATATGTTAATAAATTTATGAATAAGAATCAATTTTAAGAGAAATTCTAGATTGCTAAATTGCTTAAATATTTTTCTTATTATGCTAGTTATCTAAGTAGTTGCAGTTGACAATTAAAAAATCCAGTATGTTCGATAAATTTGAGGCCAATATCGGCAATATCTGTTCAGTTTGAATTTAATTTATATTTCCAAATCTCAACAACTTTGGTTATATGTTGTTACCTCCACCTCATTCCCACAAAAAATTCAGTGAAATAAACAGCTATGTATTTTACTGATTTTTAGAGGTTTAAAAACGCATAAGTTTGTTTTAGGCTTAGGTGTTGATTTTATTTTTAGAATCCATACATACAAAATTCAAGCTGAGATAGAAATTAACTATCTGTATTTTATTACAATAACACAAAAAATGTTATGTTAGAAAACAAATTTAGTATATTTAGTACTGATTTTGAATGAGGAAAAACAAAATTCTTTTATCATACGTTTATTTCAGAAACTTGTACATTTAAACAATAACTACAAATTATTGACTTATCATTCATCCAATGCCTTTACTAAACCAAGCATTCTGTCATAATCTATAGGCCTTTTGAATCTTTCTCTTAGGATAATAGACTTGTGCCCAGCTAGTCGATAATACTCTTTGTGCCAAGGAATAAAAGCATTTATACTATCCGGTAATTTAATAGCCGTTTCAAATGTGCATGTTATATTTTTCCATGGTAAAAGTGGATTTATGTACACGCCCACGTACTGTCTTTTTGTGTTGTGCCTGTAAATTCTTAATACATATTTAGAAATAAAATTATATGACACTATTTTTAGAAGAAACAATGTCGGAATCATTATCATAAGTTCCAATGTTGAGTTTGGTATAAATAATATATCTAAATACGTCTGTAAATCAATTTTTCCTAATGTGAATAACATATAGAAATAGGCAATAATAAAAGTTGATGGCAGGACTATAATGGTAGCAATTACAATTCCACTCAAACAGCGTGCATACGTTTCACCGGTGCCATTGTAAATGAGTTCATACTCTGATGGTGAAACCCTGTCTTGAGCGGCTTTTTTATTGTACACATCGTAAATAGGTTTTAAGTCCATCTTTTTCATAAAACAGCGATCCGGCACCAAATATCCAGACAATCGATTGGAAGGTAGTAGCATGCGATTGTTGTGATTTACTGAAGTTTTTAAATCCAATGTATAAGACCGTTTCACTGAAGAAAATATCGAAGAGTTAACACTTCTCCGGAGACAATAATTAAAAATATACATCTTAGTGTTAGTATTTAACAATCAGACGCGAACAAAGGTATTATTAATTATTTGTTTTAATACAAATTTAAATTTAAAATGACATCAAATTGATACGAGTTATAGAGGTATATAATATAATTTTTTATTGCGTATTATAATAAAATATAAATATCTACAGAATTCAATGATTCAATAATTGAAAGATATAACAACTACAAACTTATATTAAACGTGTTTACAAGTCGTTAATAAGCAGCTCTTTTGAAGTTGAGGACGAACAACATTTATCATTAGTGTAAAACCACAGAATATATGAAATGTATAATACATAATATATAATATTTATATTTATATATTACATTCTGTGGTAAAACTATAAACAGTATAAACACTGAAAACAATAACACATTACAACTTTACATTTTACAGTCAACAGTACAATTACAACATTTTTTAGTACAAAACACTACAGGAATATATTTTGACATTGATAGTTGATAAGAATATGTGTATGAAATAAGAATGTACGATGGGCATATTTGGGCAATATATACATGCCTATTCTTTTTTAACAAGATTGTTCTTTGATACCACCATAGAGTGATACAAGACGTTCTGGTAATAACTGGTATAGACCGCCACGGTCACGCAATCACGGCGAACGGTTCGTGGCTAGTGCACAGAAAATTATCATTTATCATTTTGAATTTGTATCATTAATTTTATCAAAATTAGCTGGTTGTAGCAATCTGTATTCTGTAGTTGATAAACTTGTTAATCTTAATTATTGCTCATTTGCTCGACGCTCAACTTTACTACTCGAGTAGTGACTAGTGAGTACCCGCCTAACGCCTAACCGTCCGGAGGTACGTCGAGGTTCAAGCCGTTCAAGGGTCTGTTAGCAAAAACAAAATATAAAAATGCCAAATACCCGTTACACACACGCTGTGGTAAATCGTTTGCCACGATCGTTGAGAGACCGACAGCCGACATTGGACTACGATCGAGCCAAACGGCAACACGAAAACTACGTTAAAGCCCTGCGAGATGTTGGTCTTGATGTGATCGAAATGCCAGCAGACGAGGATACACCGTGGTGTGTTTTTGTTGACGACACGGCATTCGTGTGTAACGGCACGGCAATCATCACAAAGCCCGCAGAGCCCGAGAGAGCAAAAGAAGTAAGTCTGTTAATTCATGAAAATCATTAAGTGGACGTACTCCTCGCATGTATCTCTATCTTACAAGTACTAACACTAAAAATTTATGTTTAGTAGTTTTAATATTAGAATAAATATTTTCCTTATGACTAAATTTAAATGTAACCATATTTTCTAGGATTTGTTTTTTTTATTTTAAAATATTGAAGCGAGCAATGAGCATTTTTATTTATAATTTCAAATATGAAAAAAAGATCAACAAACCACAAATAATATTTAAATCTTAACTAGTTTAGAGATAATATTTTTTTTAAATTAACCTCAATTCACTGTACAGTAACAATAGTAAGATGGAAACAATGTATGCGGGTGAGACTTCAACAATATGTGATTTCTACTAAAACACATCAGGATCATACAACAGTTGAAATGATGAATATTAATTTAAACTAGGAAAATCTTATAGGCTTCATACAGCACCAATATAAATTATTAACAACTAAATTGATCATAACATTCATTTTTTATTACTCTAGAATGAAGTATCTACATTTAATATATCCACATTGTTCTTAAACAATAAGTGTTTGAAATGCTTCAGGTTGAAGCAGTAAGAGCGGTGTTGAAGAAAGAAATTGGATTGCCTATTGTTGAGATATCTGATAAATCTGCAAAATTACATGGAAGCGATATATTATTTACAGGTAAAAAATATATGACATTAATATTAGTATCTTTATATAATTATTATAAACTGCTAATTAGGTGATGCAGTAGAATTTTCTCAAAGATAATTAAAATATGAATTGTGTCATATTCTTATTAAACGTATTATACTTTGTAGATAATAAAGCAATATCTCTTAAGCGTCTTCATCAATAGTCATTTCATTTCATATCATTCATTTTAAAAGGCAATTAAAATTTAATATGAATTAAAAATATGACGTATAATTTTTAAATATATTTCTACATGTTCTTAGTAATATAATTATTTGTTTTAGCATTTTTCTGATACATTATCAATTTTTGCCTAATTCAGTTTTAAATTGGTCATTATTAATGATATCATACCAAGAAACTATTTATATGAATATGTCAGTGTTAGTTTAAACTTTTGAATTTATCACCCACATTTAATTATAAAAATATCATTGTTTGTAGGTCGAGAATTCTTTATTGGAATAACAAAATGGACTAATGAATCAGGAGCATGTGCAGTTGCTTCTGCTTTTCCTGAATATCCTTGTACTCCAATTAAGGTTAGAAAGTATTCAATGATTTCATAGTATTATACATTTAAATAGATAGCACAGCTTAAAGGATAATTAACGCAAGTAAAGTTATTTAACAGGTTACAGAAAATAAACATCTAAAAACAATTGTGTCAATGGCGGGACCAGATCTTATATGTGTGGGCTCTAGTGATTCTTCAAAAAATGTTTTGAAGGTGATTTAACATAATATTTTTACTAACAAGTTAATAATTAATATTTTTTCATAATATTTAGAGATTAGAAAGAGAAGCTACTTATAGCTACCAAGTTCTTACATTACCTGAAGATGAAGCTGCTAATGTTATGTATATTAATGGTACATTATTACATCGGTCAGCCAAAGAAATACCATTATCATTCAGTGTAATACATTTATTTATTACTTATCATTTTTTCCAAATATTTATAAATATTAAATATATGAAATAATTATTCTAGGTTCTAATGGAGAAAATTACTGATTTTACTCTTCAAGCAATAGATATTTCTGAACTTCTAAAATGTGAAGGAGCTAACTTAAATTCATGTTGCCTTTTAGTCAGACGTACAAAACATATTCGAAGCTTATAATTTGCTATTAAGTTATACAATTCATTCCACTATATCAGTATTATAAATTTATAAATAACACTTCTCATGACCAACATATTTATATATACACACATAATCACATAAATAATGTTCTAAATTCTAATAATTAATAATTGTTAGTATGTTTTCATGATAGCTTATGTGTTTTTAAAAACGTAATATGTACTAAGATTGAATCTTAACATAATATTTTAGTTAATTTGTTCCTTATAAGAATCATTAGATCTGATTTTATGGCTACAATTAAGCATAGCATTTGAATTAATATAATTTAAATATTTATTAACTTGCAATATTAAATATTTTATAAACTAAAAATAAGAATGTAATTATTATTGCGGTTTTTCTTATTTTATTTTCTTAACACATTTTTCTTCACCTCATTGATCAATTTATTATTCAGAAATAACTTAAAACTAATATATTGACTACCAATATAAATAAATGAAAATTGGTACTATGATTAATTAATAGTAGGTAAATATCCATACATTCCTACTTGTTGCTTAATGAAAATAGAAAATACCTCAAGTCTATTAATAGCGTTGCATTCCAGTAAACTTTTATATTCTGAGCAGATCGATAAATGTATTAATTTTACCATGATGTCTGTTATGACCCTTTTAAGAAAGTAAAATGCTTTGATTTTTTTCAACCACATATTTTCTAGTAGAAAAGTGAATCTCTGGTACTAAGGGGAGCAAAAGTAAAGTTTTCAATAGTGGCAGGAAAAACAAACAAAAAATTAAGTAAAAACTAAAAACTAATATTTTTAAACAAGACCGGATTTCAAAAAATCAATTTTTATTGTAAGTTCAACTCTAAAAAAATAACCACTAACTAAAAATTGTATTGAACCTCTATGCACCATAACGTTTTTCAAATATTGCGACCATTTGAAATGTTCACATGTAAATTAACTAAATCTCACAATTCTCACTTATACATAAATTTATATTTTCAACTAATGTTTTGTAAATGATAACTAATATTCATTATTTTAAACATACATCATACAAAAAGCAGAGCTTACTTCTCTTGCATAGTATGTTTGAATTCAATAAATTGTCGATATATGAAAGAATATTTTGGAAAAGATATTCAAACTTAATAAAATTGTGTTCATTTCTTTTCAATATTTATAAACTTGTGGTTTATAAATTGAGATGGTACCTATGACATTTTAAATATAAAATAATTTGTGCATTTTCGGAATTAAAGTATTAAAGAAATCAAAATTTAATCATTTTATGACATTCGAAAACAGAATATTAGGAGAAGCTAGAAGTTTTTATTCGTCACGTTTGAAGTAGTTACTTCCCCCCATCCACCAATCATAATAAAACCTGATTTTACCTATGGACCATAGGAAAAATCCTGATATCTCCACAGATCTATTTGCCTCTGTACAATATCATACGAAACATATTCTATTAAGTATAATTTTCAGAAGTAAGTACATAGGTTATGTACTTATTATGGTATACTCCTAATAAATTTTCTTTAGGCGCTCCTTATTTGTTCTGGATAAATATTTTTACCCACCTTCCACTACAAAAAAAAATTATAGGTGATTCAAATACACCAACTTATAAAACTACAAGCTCAACACTACTAGCGGAAAATTAAGTTGAACTATTTTTTAATAATTATCAATAATCAACAACGATATAATATAAAGATAACATAGTATTATTAATATTACACACATTATATTTATAAACAGCATTGTAGAAATTAAAAAAAGGACAATTAATAATCTTGGTTTCCTAGATACACAGCATTCAAATTTATTATTTAAACAATAGTTGGAAAGTTGGGATGTGATAACTAAACAAAATATTTAAATATTGAATAATATGTGATATTTTCAATCATTGTGAATTTGATGGTTAGTTTTTATAAATATATATATATATATAAATGTAGGTTATTTTTAAAGGTTAGATATTAAAATCTTATATTTCATTTTTACTTTTTTTAAATTGGTATTTAAGTAGTATACCTACGAGACATTTGAATCGAAAGTGGTGTCGTGATCTCTTAAATTAAATTAAATCAAGCGAACAATGGGGGTGGCTCTATTCATCAAAATCTCATGACCTGATGACCTGTCAACTTTTATCTATTATTCTCATTGAGTCAAGTATAGTTAGTGATACAGATTGTTTATTTCTTGTCAAAATAAAAATAAAAAGTAAGTATACAAGTTATATACAATTACCTTGGAAAAATGTATTTATTTCTTTTCTTTGTCCGATGACGCCACTTCTTCAGTGATGGGTTTAGCACTACTAAAATTCGGAAATTGTTCCCATGGAGTAGAAAGCTCAAAACGTCTGAATTCTTGTGACATCTCCAATGGCTCTACCACAACTCTCCTTTTTTCATCATCATACCTTACCTAAAACAAAGTTTATTTAAAGTTAAAATTATCCTTTTTTATCTAAAAACTATCAAATTACTTCTACATATCCAGACAATGGAAAATCTTTACGGAATGGATGACCTTCAAATCCATAATCAGTAAGAATTCTTCTTAAATCTGGATGATTAGTGAAAAAAACTCCAAACATATCCCAAATCTCTCTTTCGTACCAATTAGCTCCTTCATAAATTGATGTAATGGAATCAATTGGTGTTAACTCATCAGTATAAGTCTTAACACGTAAGCGAGTATTGAATCGAAGTGACAACAGATTGTAAACAATCTAAATTATATAAAAAAAATATATTTCATTCATTGTAATAAACAATATTTTTCTAATAATTTGATTATTTTTATAGCAACAACACTAATAACTAATATCCAGATTCATAAGTATTTAAAGTTAAAACTAATTTACATTATATACTAAAAAACCGGAGAAATCACTTTGTTAAGTATGTATGTGTTTAGAGGAATCGCTGTAACAAATGTGTCACTTATGAATTCAATGATAAAAAGTCATTTAAAAAATAAATGTCGTTTAAGGAAAAACGATTCTAAGGGAAGACAATCTGTCAGTCTATAATCTAACCAATATTATTATGATAATATTGTTATTAAATAATTCATTAAACTATTGAAGATTAGTAAAAGTAGATGAAAATTTTATTGCACTTATATGCACAATATAATAATGTACTTTAAAATTTTGAAGTTTATGTATCCAAAAATGACATTTTAAATAACAACAAAATAACTAAAATCGTTGTTCTATGTATACAACTTTTAACTTTAAATGCTTATAATAATAAATTGTACCTATGACTAAAATATCCAAATTTCCAAATCTATAAATACCTCAAAGAGATTCAAAATAATTTGAAGTATCTACACCTATAAATCTTAAATTAACATCCTAAAAACTTATTAAATTTTGACAAAAACTGATTTCGTGTAAAAATCAGTTTTTCCTAATTTCTTTTGTTTTTATTGACACTTAAAAACTACTATGAATTTTTAAATTTTACTTCTCAACAGTATAAATAAGATTCACTTTCCTATCAGATAAGATCCTGATATAAAGATTAAAGCATTGTTTCTACTACATAAATATTTTTTTTTCTTTATTTATATATACACAATCTGTAGTTCCTAAAAGGTACAATAAGAGTATTTGCTATAAGTTTAATTAGTAACATGAGAATTTGATAAAAGAAGCCACCCAATGATGACACTTTTAGTTTTGAATTAATATTTTAAACAAAAAAAAATTTTTTTTTCTTACATAAATATCAGAGAAAAATACACATTATTGAAAAATAAATACCTACAATCATCTGAATGCTTTGAAAACTAATTTTAATATTTTTGATTTGGGTAGTTGAGTGTTAATTTTGATTTCAAAAATAAAAATTACATAATTTATTTACACTAATATAAAATGTATCATAACCTAACCAAGGGGTTTAGAGTTTCTGGGTTTGGTTATACCCCTTTGGATTTTATTTTTACAAGTATATATATACCAATTTTTGAATGTTTTGAATTTTCTGTTATAACAAGTATGGACACCCCCCCCCTTCCCCAACCAAAAAATCTTAGTTGCTCAAATATAGATGTCAACCAATCCTTAAGTTTTACTAATTAAAACACTAAATACTAAAATATGACACTTAAACAAATAAATCCAAAAATAATATTAAATAGTTACCTCAAATCTATTTGAACGTTGAGGAACATCTACAGCGCATATATCAGATAAATTAGCAAACTGGCAATTTGTTTGATTTTTTAAAAAATGAAATACTGGTAAGACACCATCTGGTGCTATCAGTAATTCTAATTCATTTCTAGAACTTATTTGAATTTTTTGAATATACTTAGGTAAACATTCAGCAACAAAATTTCCAAATTCAAGGTATTGTTCTGGTACTGACTCAAATTTTTGTTTTGGTACCACTACAAAAAAAAAAAAACAATTAATTATTAATAGAATTCTACAATCTATGTTTATATTCTATTGATAGAAATTGCATTTTTTTCTTCTGTAGAACCTGTTCTGAATACAGATCATAGACATCAAGATTTCAAAAAATCATTATGTGCTCTAAGTAAAAAACTACTCTCCTACATTATAAACTTTTTTTCTTATAAACATAATATTAGGATTTAATACTATATTTTTTGAATATAAGACAATTTTAATAAAATGATAATTTTTAACATATTATACATACAATAATAATTTTAATTCTAATGTAATATGTAATACCTATGGGTGCCTTTACATTTTATAAGAGGTAGGTAAGTTCAATTAAACTTTAGAAATTACAGTGTAAAATGTATTAAGGTAAACGTAAAATTTGCCATGTTGTATGTTAGTAAGAAAGATACAACAGAAGCCCAAGTGGCATCTTAAGAAAAATAATATAATTTACAGTTTTGATGATATCTTTGAATTAAACCATTTTTTATAGTTATTTATAACACTTAAAATCTTAAATTTAATTAAAATTAATACAACCAAATTATATCAATCCACTGTATTAATAAGAATCCAAAACAATTAATAAGCCACCAACATTGAGTAGATTACATATTTTTTCACACTGGTAAACATCAATAAAACTGTATATACATACACAATTTTATTCCTAAATATTTGGTAAATAATATCTACCTGTCGTGGATTCAGCTCGGGTCATCAGTTTGAAATACTTGGGCATTCTTGAGCCTAAAAAAGAATTTGATACAATCAATATTTTGTGAATCAGACATAATAAATAATATATTGTAGTTGACAAAAAATAAGTTTTTTTACCAGTCTGAACTGTACTTAATCTTTGGATTGCTCTGGTTATGATCCTTATCGACATTGTTAAAACAAATGATTTTGAACGCTTTAATATTTAATGAATAAATGAACGATCAACTACGACGACGGAGAAAAATATCTGACACAAATCTATTTCGCACTGGCACACTGCCCAGAAGTTGAGATAGACAATGTTCAGTGAATACGGATTAGTTAATAATAATAATAATGTAATACGTATTCCATAAAGTCATGAGACATGAATGACATAAAGTGAAAAAAGATCATACTGAATACTGATCATAGATGATAATATCTTTTTACTTTTTAGAAAATAGATATACGATAAAAAAACAATATCCATGGTAACTGGTAAGGACCTAGGTATCTTGATTTTGATAAGCATACAACTATAGATAAAATTATTATTATCACGAACTAAGATAGTGAGCCCATATTATGTTTATGTTATTATATTGAATTCATATACATATAATATATAATTATGTATAATAATTCCCCAGAACTATTTTTGGGTGGGTCAGGTGGGTGGGTGGGTGGGTAATAATAAGTGATCAGTGATATTTATATTTAAATATCATCATAGTACAATAATGGTAAGTATAAAGAATAGATAGGTAAATAGGTAATAAGTAATAATACTTTAATAGTAACTACTAGCTATATAAGTACTATTGTACTAATAGTAGGTATAATAGTATAATAGCAGGTCGACAAGCAGTAGGTATATTTATATTTTAGTAGGTCGTAGGTGGGTGGGTGGGTCTAACACTACTATTTTTTCCCCATAACATGAAATATAGATCGGCGCCACTGTATGTATTATATATATATATTAAATATATATATTTAAATGTCTATGATTGAATTAAATCAGAGCCTTTTGACAAGCTTTTGGGATATCTTAATAAATCTTTAAAGGGACATTTCAAAGTTTAACTTTACCAGAATACCCATACGTAATTATAGTTTAAATCTGTATAAACGAGACTGCCCATAGTAAGCCGAACATATTAAAGCTTTTAAAGTGTTGAGGGTTGATTAATATTTTTATTTCACAGTGCAAAAAGAAAGGATTTTACAAAATTTTTATTTTTAGGGATTGAATTCCCAAAAGACAAAATTTTACGTGTAAATTCAATTTGAAAATTGTGAATCTCCAGGAGAAAAAATCACCGATTGTTAAACTTTCGGCATTACTGCAATAAGGTATATTCGAAATAAAAGTGATAATGAATAATGATGTATAATTCCAACTGACCAATTAGATTAGTTGTTATTTGATTGAGTTCCGGTATAAGATAATTCAGATGAGCAATAAGTTATTACATAATATTATGATTATCGTAGATGGACTTCAATGTCAACTCAGTACTCATTAGTCATTAACGGGTCTAGACTCCAAAGGTCACACAAGGGGGTAGGGCGAATTTTCAAAAATTAAAATTTCCTTTTTTATTTTATCTGTAATTTATTGCCAGCAGATTTATTATTTTTTTTATTATTTATTCACAACATTTATGCTTTATGTGTTATTAGTAGTACCAAAAAAAATAAAATATCAGCTTTCAGCCCAATTTTATGATATAAAAATAATGTACCTAAACAATACCATCCAAAGCGGGAGGGTGATAGGCCTGATAAGATATCCGCCAGTTGTTAATGTTACCGTGTATCTTCGAAGGTTAAAAGTGCTACAACCTATGTTTTCACCTACTACTTAAAATATTCATAATACAAGCATACAACCCTTAAAGGTAGCCACAGGACAAACAATTCTACTAAAGGGTGGAAGATGAAATAATTACTTTACACATTTATTCGGTCAAAAACATTCTACAATATGGAAGTTGATTAAAAAAAATTATAAACTAAGTACTTACAGATCTAGCAAAGTTGGTATTAAATGATGTAAGGAAGCCATTCAACAAAAGAAATAAAACTAAAGATGACCCAAATTACAGAAAGAAGATTGAAAGAATTATGTTCAAAAATCCAAAATGACGAAATAAATATAGAATAGACTTTGCTAACTTTGCTTTGATTTTCCTCTTCAGTATATTTTTTGGTTGGAAAGGGAATCTCTAGTCTGTGCATTCCAGATGTTAAAGTTAAAAATTTCTAGTAGCATTATAAGTGCTGGGAAAACAAAAAATTAAGGACAAATAGATAATGGTTGAACGCTTAAAAAATTTACCAGGAAATTACAAGGGTTAAGAATGCTTTTTTAAACCAGAAGTTAGTCGCACCGCTGTATTTTAGGCAGCATTATAATTTTCAAATATAAAATTATAAAAAAAGTTGTTTCATACATTTTTAATAAACTCTAATTTTATTTGTTAAAAAAAAATCATAACTGTTATGTACTGAAAATTACTTCCTTATCAATGATTGAAATATAAACTGTAAATATTTTATTAAAAATGTAAAAAAAGCACGACTAACAACAGATTAAATAAAACATTAAGTTAACTTAGTTAACTACAACTATTGATATATACAAAGTTAAAACAATAATATTGTAATAGTTTTACTTGAAAAACAATAGAATCATCTTACATTAAATGAATAAATAAAAAAAATTAAACAATAATATGTCATTAATGCCAATGTACTTCACTAGGATGAGTTATTTGACCAAGTTTGAAGAACCTAGTTAAATTGTTTTGAGCAGTTGATTGAGTCTGTTTTGATTGTGGCTGTGGCAATTTTCCATCACGTTTTAACACTCCAACACATTTCCAGGTATCTACAGTTGCTAAAAAATAAAATAGATATTTAATAAAACTGTTTAAAAATTAATTATTGCAAATCAAATACATGTGTTTAAGTTAAAACCAAAACATAGTTAACTTCTTATAACTTACACTTCCAAAGTCTCACACATCCATCATCGCCAGATGAAGCTAAAACAGTGCCAGTTATATTCCATGCAACACGCCAAACTGTACAAAAATGATCATTGAATTGAGCTGCAGTTTCAATAGTATAAGGAAAACCACTTGTAGCATCACTGTTAAATTAGAACTATGTTAATAGGAAATTAAATGTATTTTTCAACAATGAAATAATAACGTTAGTACATACACAATTGGTTTGAGTTTTAATATGCGAACATTATTTGTAGCAATTGCTAACAAATAAAATGATCTTCCCATATTAGGTGCAAATATCATATCATGTACTGGATGAGCTACGCTAGCTACAGATTCAGTTTTAGCCCATCGACGAGATACTTCATTGTATTCACATATAAATACTTTACTGTTTGTTGTATTGGAATTATCATCGCTACCAACTGCTATCATTGCATTTGGCATTCTAAAACTATAATACAAAATGATTAATATTAATAATAATTTACATTATAATAATGTAACGTCATTACTTAGATATTAAAGGATTCCATGTGAGACAACTACTAGGCACTTTTAATGATACTTCATGTTGCAATGGCCATTGAGCAAGGTTCATTGCATCTGGAGCTTCATAAATTCGCATAACTCCATCAGCTGAGCAAGTTGCTAAAATCAATCCAAAAGATTTTGGACCGAATTTTACATCAGTTACAGAAGTACGGGAATCAACCAAGTTTGCTCTTCGCACCCAATGCCGTAATAATGTTCCATTTTCATTACTTTCTCCCACTACAAAAAATCAAGTAAATATTATTCAGTAATTTAAATTGGCATTAAATTAAATAAAGATAAAATTTAAAAATCATAATTGTTAAGATACTCACTTATTTCTTCCCAAATGGCTGCAGTACGGTCAAAAGAACATGTTGCTATTACTTGACCAAACTCTGGATGTGCCCAAGTCACTTTCCAAACAGATCCACTATGAGCCTTCCAACTAGCTGTCAAATTCCAATTACCTTGTTCGTCTTGATCCCAAACCTATATTTACCAATATTTAAAATATAATAGATAATCAAATATGAGCAGTCAATGAAATAACATTTACTTTAACAAACTGATCTGTAGAACATGTCGCCATTCTTTCTCCATAGTAGTCAAATGCGACATCATGAATTAGGTCTTTGTGTTCCGCATTAATACTGTGTGCCTCAACCATATTTCACATTTATAATGTATTAAATAAGCTGAAAGTATTCCGTTTTATTGGCGGTATGAAAGTGTGAAAGTGTGATCGCCACTGATCGAATATAATTTTTAGTAGGTACCTATTTGATTTATGATTAATAAAAAATAAAAATAAAATATTGATAATGTTTAAAATTTCAAACGCTTAAAAATCATCGATAATTTTTATTGTGTGTAAAGTTATGATAAAAATATTTAGGTTATGTTCACTAAATAGAAGTATTTGTAATCTCTTTGGCACTCGATCGATAGTTTCACGGCTGGCGCCAGGATGTCGTTGAATATACAAAAGGGTAAGTTTATTACGGCTTTTTGAACTTGTATTGATTTTTGGAACTGTACGTGGGCTTAACGAAATGGTCCAGGAAGCTTACGGAACTATTCTTGTCTTTTGTTTCTGCATCACTACTAACAAAAATATTTAATTTATTATTTGTATTTATTATTTTTAATATAATAAGGTGATGTGAATTAAATAAAAATTGAAGAACCAAATATCGAATAATTAGATTATCTAATCATTACTAAAAAATTATAATCACGTTGGTGGTAATTACTAAACATAAGATAATGGAAAATATAAGCATTTATATTACTAGGTATTATTACCTATCATATAACACACAAGAATTCTGTATTGAATATTGATACTGTTGTAGTACTGTGTACTTTTATGTTAATAATTAAACGTTATTAATATAATTATAGGTATACTACCTACACGATATTAACTTTAATAGTGTAGCTTTTATTTATACGTTTATTGAAATTCTTAAAAACACATAAATTTTAGAATACCAGCTTTTAACATAAGAAATATAATTGTCGCTTTTAGTTGGTTATTGCTCCATTAACATAATTGCTATTTGTTTATATGGTTCGGACTATTCGGAGTATCTACGTTTAAACCATTGTATTAGTATATCAAATTTTGATTTTTAGGTCGACTCACTTGCCAAGTTGAAAAAATATAATTTAATGAATCTTTCTTAAATTATTTAAATTATTATTATCAATTCTCTTTTATTTTATAGTAGGCAATAGTTTTAAACATATAATATTACCTATCTAATATCATTTGTATGATGCCTATCCATTACCCCTTCGAGGCACCAATGAGATTTAAATAAAATAATAATAATAAACAACAATATAACAAAAATCATCTTAGAATTTAACTCAAAGAAATTTTTTTCGGTAAATTTTCGTAAAATTTGGTAAATTGGTAAATTCCTCAAGTCTCGACTTCTGAACATATACAGTTCACAGGAAAATAATTTTATTTTCTAAGATAATAATTAATAAATAATAACTTACACAAATATAGTGTTTTTCGATGTAATTTTTTTTTTTTTTAGTACATAATATATAATATTATTTTACATATTGACGTGTACTATCATATACCTACTGCGATTTGGGCGATTACACGGTAATATATGTATATATATAAATGTATCTTAATCCATAGATAGTAATATTATCCAATAATATTATTGTAAACGGTTTAACTGGTTTAAGTTTAAAGTTATAATATTAGTAAAAATATTAAGAATGAGGGGTCACGCGATTTTATGAACGGTAAAATAAAAATTAATACGAAAATTCGCAAATTATTTTAAACTAGAAATTCTTAAAAAATGTTCTATTTAAATCTAAGATTTTAAAATTTAATACAAGACTCCTAACATATTTTTACAATAGCAGTTGAAAAATAAAAGAAATACATAGTCAAAAATTTTTTTTACAATCATTCAAAGTTTGAATTTTGACAACATACGTAAAAATTACGAAAATTCGAAAATTATTTTAAGCTAGAAATTCATAAAAAATTGTCTTTTTAAATCTAAGATTTGAAAAATTTTAATAATCTATAAAATATCCTAGACAGATAAACCGTCTCCGTTAGCAATTGTAACAGCTATTGTATAGTAGAGCGATATCCACGACCTACTAGTTTTTATTTATATTACCTATAGGTACTTAAAGAATGTCCTGTGGTGAAATAAAATTATGTTAACCTAAAAAGAACCCTTCATATACGTCATATTACTGTAAATTATTTAGTAGATAATTTTGTTTACGATATTTTGTTAAACCTATAAAACTCAAAACTCGAATGAGTTGTTTATCAGTTATTAATATGTTTATAAATAAACATATTAAGTATATAAACATACTAGTATACTAAGAATAATAGTAATTAGTACACGAATTAATTAGCTAAGAAACTACTTGTTCAAATTTTGCTTCTGATACGTCAACATTTATTGGAAACCTTTATGTGTTTATTTTGTAATCTATGTAGTACAAATGTACCATATACCTAGTCTATATAATGTTTTGAAGTACTTATAGTTTTAAAATTATTCGAGAGAATTTGAATATTTCCTTCAAGTATAGGTTAACCTGGAAGAGTTTACCACCATCAAATTTATTATAATATACTCAATATATAGTACTAAAAGCCAGGGTGGAAAATTCCTCAGCTATAGCTTAAAATGAAGGTATTACTTCCTAGCTGGTACCTAGCCCACTTTTTATTTTATTTTTTATCCTAATTAAAATATTGTGATATTTTAATTTTATAATATTAGGTTTTAATTTTTTTCAAATTAGTGTATTACAAAAATTGCATTTAACACAGTTCTCACTGTTCTTAGGTATATTAACATAGTCTTTTTTTAATTATTTATCTTGTAAATACTTCAAAAACTGCGTATATCCTTACATATATAATATATCTGTAGTGAATACTGAATGTTACTTGAATCAAAATATTATATGTATAGTGGCAATTGTATACAGTATATTTTGTACCATGAAAAACTTCACAAACTTCTATCAAAATCGATTATTAGAAAGTGATAATACATTCGCACTTAAAAAAGCTATTTAGCTATAATAATATATAGTAATATTTTCTATATCTTATTTCTTAATTTTTTTTCCATAATGTAATTTCATTACTGCTGCAATTTTTCTTTTAAAAAACTACCAGCAACCAGTCTAACTGCTCGATTATAATATTAATAGGTCAACGTCATTGGCATAACCTAGAGGAGAATACAGAGGACTTATGCACACCCAAGTTGAAATGCGTGACCCCAAAATATTATCTATTATTCTATTGTGATTACTTTGAAATAAAAGTTATCAATAAATACCAAAAGGCGGCAAAAATGTTGTAGGTACTATACAGTATACACTATACAGGTATATTATAATATTATACTGTTAAGGTGTTTATCATGGAATATCGTAGTATTGTAATGGGTTTCTATATACACTACATGGGCGTTATCACGGGGGGGATATGGGGGATAGATCCCCTCCAAGGCTCTTTATTTTCTTACATATTAGTGATATATATTTTGTCTATTTTCGGTAACCCTTACGGCTTATCATGTAACAATTTCTTTCATCCCCCTCCATTGAAAAATCCTGAGAACGCCTCTGATACACTATACAATATAAATCTATGATCTATATTATATTACCAGTTAAAAGTTATAATAATTATAACTAGGGCTCAGAACTTAAAATATTTGCTTATTTTTATGGTTTGACATCAAATCTAGCAGAGTTGCAGAGTGCTATGGAAGTGTATATGACGTATAATGTTACAACACAATTTTATTTTATTTATCTGTTACTGTTTCATTCATATTAAAATAAAGTGCATAAATAGATATTTGAAATTATTTTTAAAATATAGATTATAATATATACACTATACATATAGGTAGTGTTAAGAATCTGAGGTTCTGGAAATTATTTATAATTTGTACACCCCAAAAAATATTTGTCTGTTTGCGGCGTTTGCGCCTATGAAGTCAAAATATCGTTTCCTTTCATTTCGATATTGTGCTTAAGTATAAGGGCTTGACCACATTGTGATCATTGAGTAAGAACGGTTTTATCGCTACAGTTTTTACGTTAGGGTCTAATCAGCAGTTTTTAAATCCACTGAGCCATACTACAAGATCTTACTACGTCCACCGCGAAGTACATAACGTTTAGACGGTAATGTAAAAACCGCGGCGGTAAAACAGTTTTTTACTCTACGGCGAAAATACAGCAGTAGGTAACATGATTTTTTTGAAAAATAGATTTATTAAACGCATTTTTTACTATTTAATTTTATTTAAGATTACCAATTTTAACATTCAAGGTTAGGTATAAATTTTAATAAAAGTACATATTATAAAATATAGTAAGAATCAATCATATTAGAGGCTTCAAGAATCGTGAGTAGCTCTTTAGATAATTTACCACCACTGCATGTTTCCCCTTTAAAACGTTATGTTTGAGACGGTGTTAGACAATAAAACAATCCAGTTTCATCAGCGTTAGAAATGTCACAATCTGCATAATTTTTAAGCAAATTAGGCTTGATGATTCTCCACTTATTTTTCCAAAAACGATATTGCATTGTCTTTTACGAAGACAGGTAATCCAAGAAGAAGAACATTGAAAATCAATTTTTTTTAAACGCTTCCCGAATTCGGTCGCTTTTTCTTGAAGTATCGGACCACTTATTGGAATATTATTAGATCGTTTATTTTGAACCATTCCAAGAAAGCCTGATCGACGTCTTGATGTTGGCTATACATTTTAAACTTTTGTTAGATGTCACGTCTTTTTGAAAAACGCTTTTTATTTGGTCTTTTGATTTCTATCATAATATGGTTGATATAAGCGTTGTAGATAGACTGATTCCTAGCTCTTGGCAAAGATCTTTATTAGAAACACCTCTTTTTAAACTTTAAATTATTTTCACTTTTTTAACAATAGTGAAACAACGTCTTCTTTTATTTGACATTTTTAACTTATTCGGAACATGTCTACAACATTCCACGGATGATTTGTTATTGTTAGATTTATTAGTGTCGATGACAGCCGGTAAAAACATTTTTATAAATTTTAAATAGTTATAAGTTATAAATTATAATACATAAATAAAAATATATCTAATATAGTTATGATATTATTTCGTCATGTTTCATATTGTTACGCTTAACTGAAGAGAAAACTAATTAATTTTATAGTTACAAAAAAAAAATAATAATAGGTAGCAATTTTGCCGGACAATTGAAAATTATTTTTTACATAATTTTATAATCGCATTAGCAGCGTTTGTACACGTGTAATAGCTAGTAGATCAACATTTTGTGAGGTCCAGTCTGCAGATGTGCCCCTTCGTTTACCGTTTCTCTAATAAATTATACTCTAAATATTCGCAGTCAAAAGTATAATTATTTAATGATTTGAAATTTTTTTAACAATAAAAAATACTAAAGAATATATATAATATAATATTTAATTTTTTTTGGCTAAAAGTGTCATCATTGGGTGGCTTCTTTTATCAAATTCTCATGTTACTTATTTAACTTATAGCAAATACTCTAATTGTACCTTTTAGGAACAGATTGTGTATGTATAAATAAAGGAAAAAAAAAAATTTTTTTTGGCAATCAAATAAATTATATAAAAAAAATGTAAAAAGTTAATACTTTTTAAAATTATGTGTGTTAATTATTAAAAGAATAAATAAATCTTTAATTGATTTATTGTGAAAACATGTTAAATAAAATTTAAGTCACTAAATATAAACAAGGAATTCCGAGAAATAATAGTATAGGTACAAGGTGGATACTGAAACATAATATTTAGATTTTAGAACACTGGGAACAAAAAAAAATTGTATCATTAAATATTCATATTTCATATTATATATATAGCCCATCGGCCATCATAGTTATTCAAATTCATAATGTTATAAATTTTAAACTACAAAATATTTTGAAAATGTCCTTGGTTAATGATTATACTGAAGCTTAATTTCGAATTTCCTAGTTTGCTTACATTTTTTTTTCTAAAATGGTTGATAAAAAGAAGTAGGGGCAAAAACGCTTGAATATGTATTACATCATACATTGGCTTGATGCGTATTACGTACGGGGTGAGCCAGGTGTGCCATGGCCTACTTTGCGAGCCGTATGTATATAATTGTTATACATATTGCGACCTGATAAATTTTTATCCAGAAACTTTAATAATAAAATACAAATTACAATTTTCAATAATAATAATTAAATATTAATTGCATATATACATTGAAAAATTGAAAAATTGAAAAACTGAATTAATAAAATATCTTAAAGTATCTCTTTAAGTATCCTAATTATAATTGGTTAGGCCCACCCTACTAAAAAAGTCTGCGCACGCCTATGAATACAGCAATCGGATAAAAAAGCCACCGACAAAAAAGCCACGGATAAAAAATTCACGAATAAAAAGTTAGGGGATAAAAAAACCACGGAGAAAAAAGACGTGGATTTATTTTTGTGCTAAAACAATTTAGGTACTACAATGTATTATACTATATACTACAATATATTATTATTTATCTTAAAATTGAATACAATTATAATATAATTTCAAAAAGTTATAACTATAAAAATAAACGAAATATTTCAAAAATTAAGCTACGTAAAGAAAATACCAAAATATGTGTCTTTTTACTTTTTAATGCAAAAATATTACACATTTTAAATCCCCCTAAAATTATTAGTAGACTATACTAAATAAGCTATATATATCGTCTGATCATTTTTCACTAATAATTGGATTAATCTTATCGCCCGTAACGTAAATGTTTGGATGACAATCGAACAATATACTGTGTAATTGTGTCTATATAATCCAATATTATATAGGTTGACAGAAATATATTATAAGGAAATGTGTAAAATTTTATCTTCTATATGTGCTATTTAGCACTATTTGCTAAGTTTGTGTACCTACGGTGTATAAGTGACGTGAAATAAAGTAGTCTAAGGTGTTGAATTTGTGATAGTTTATTTATTAGTTTATTCACGGAATTTTTTTGAAATTTGTATGATGAAAATTGTCAAAACTAACAAAGGAGGTAATAAAATTTGTTTCAAATGGTCATGTGTAGGTACGTAGTACGTCATCAAGCATTTGGGGAAAAATAAAATAACATGGCGTTGTATGAAAGCGAGTTCTCTTAAGTGTACGGGTACAATGTACCTATATACCGAATTGCAACATAATAATCCTGTAGAAAAAAATCCTCATAATCATCTACCCGATACAGAAGAAATAAATGTTACTAAATGTATACAGAATAATATGAAGGATCAAGTCACTTCTTCTAGTATGATAAATCCTATAGAAATATTTACGGAAAATGTACTTAAAATAGAAACATCAACTAAAGTTATAGAATGCCCACTGAAGACACAGTAAAACGTATATGCTAAGAAGACAACGATAAAAAAACTGTCCTAATAATAATTCCACTATAATTGAAGGTAATTACATAAATTAAAAATTATTAATAATTTATAAATAAAGATTAATTTTTTATTAATTTTATTATTAATAGGTAATTGGTGCACGACTGCGGTGAGCCTAATTTTAAAAGAATTTTACTTTACAATAATGGTTCAAACTCGGATGAACGTATAACAATTTACATCACAGATGACGGCTTAAAATTGTTATCAGAATCTGAAGAATGGTTTATGGATGGCAACTTTGCCTTATCGCCGACTGAATTCCAACAACTATATTATGTGATACGGATTAAAGTAAAATCAATATTTATTACACCTGTATTTTGCTTATTAAAAAGAAAAATCCAGTAAACTTAAGAACAATTAATTAAAATTTTATTGGAAAAATGTAATGAGAGGGAAATTTATCTTGATCCTCTCATAGTACATGTGGATTTTGAAAAGGCCGTGATTGAAGCATTAAAAATACAATTGGAAATCATATCTGTGTTAAAGGGTGCTTTTATCACCTTACCCCATAGAAAAATTCAGTCTTGGACTTGAAAATATGTATCGACCTAATAATGATTTTAGTGTATTTTGTAGAAAACTAAATAGTCTAGCATTTTTACCAGATGATAAAGCATTAGAGCTAGAAGGAACCGATTTTTTATGAAAAATTATACCACCGGCCGAGGCACAATCATCCTTCTATTTGGACATTAATTAAAAAAATGAGGTTAGAGTTGTCGTCTGATGATACAAAATTAGCTCAATTTGCAATAGACAATTTAAGTATACAAAAAAAAAAAACTTATGAAATTACCAATTTTTTTAACCTATTACACTCAAGTCAATTTATTTTTATATTTTGGTGCATTTATCTCCAAGTATGACATGTTCATAATTTCATTCATTATAAAGAGTAATTAATCAAATATTTTTTCATGTTAATATTTGCTTCGAAAAATAAAAAAAAATAGAATAGGTTTCCGATTCCGTAGCGGTCGCTGTCACGTTGTAATATGTTTGATATTTAATTACATTTTTCTTATTTTAAAATTTATTTTCCTGACTTCCTATACAGGACATGTAATGGTACAGTTATATAAGGAATTGATTAATCTAATTATATTTACACTTACACGATAACTTATACCTTCTTATATATTCAGTGCTGAATCCAGACAATTTTTCTGGGGGGGGGGGCTCACTTTTTTTTCATTGGTGAATGGTGATACGTCATTTTAGTATTATGAATTATATATTTATATCTATTAATAGGTAGTTATTCTTATCATAATTTATAATTTAGTCATTTCAAATTTATATAAAACTACAAAACAAATTTTTTATTTTTTTATTTTTAAATGAATCTAAGGTTGTCACACATTATAAATCGTATTTCCTATTATTATTATTTATTGCAATTCAGAAATTATAAATATTGAAAAAATTACAAAATAAATTAGAAACTTATTAATTAGGTATTTATATTTAAATTAGTATTGTGCATTTAATAAATAAGTACATTTTGTTGAAAGTCAGAAAGTTGTATTTGTCAGGGGGGGCGGACGCCCCCCCCTGAAGTATACCTGGATTCAACACTCTATATATTAACATGTTTATAAAGTACCTACATGATGCATAGTTATAATAAGTTGTTTATGCATCTACCTAGCATCTATAGGTACGCTAAAGTTTTATCATTTTTAATGATTCGTGGTCAAAATTCGAAGACAATAATAGGTATTTCATATATTTTAAAAAAACGTAAAACATTATGAATAATATTGTATTCCTATTTTACAATTATACGGGCTAAAGAAACAACTGATGCGTTCGCAGTGCAATCGTTAAATCGGGTGACTCTTTTTTAAAGACATTGAATTTAAAAAAAAATAGAAATAATGACTGAAATCCCTTTGTATAATCTAAATTACATATTTAAAATATTAGGCAAGTTAATGTAGAGTAATTTACTCTGAGTAAACTATTGTTTGGATATGATTCCTCAACATTGAAAATTCAATATAATCTGTTTTGTATTTTTATATGTGCACAATAATAAATCGTCAGGTACTCGCATTGTGATGTACCATGTACTTAAACATAATATTATGATTCTCAGCCTCTCAGGTATATAATATAGTATAAATGTGTGTTAGTGGTTAATTAGTACGATTATATTATATAGTTATTTAATAATAATAATCGTTAAATAATATAATAATTCAATAGATACTACATTTTCCAAAGGAACGTCTAATGAAGTAATGAATAATGATATGGTAAGCTTGTAAAATACTAAAAAGACTTATGTAGAGAGAAAAAAATATATTTATTTATTAAAACTGATTCATATAAATATAATATCATATAAAAAAATTTGAGTTGACATATTTCAGTTTTTTAAGTTATATTACCATAGTATGCTGCTAAATGCGAGAATATACATTTTTGTTTTAACGGGATTCCTAAACGGCAAAAAATTCTTATCCCCTTTCAAAAAAATTTATTTCAAGCATGAATGCATGATTCAATAAAAAACATAACTGCATGACATATTATTATTATTATTATAATATGGTAATATATTGTATGCCACAGCTTTGTTAATTATTATAATACACAAATATACGAAGTATTAGGAATGACGATGAAATGGTGGTAGTGGCAACACTGGTTACCGGCGATTGATCCGCACTGGACCCGGCCAGTCTGGCGCCAACGTGACGACTGAAAGTCTGAAATCCCGACAATACGCAGCATCCGCCGTCGGCCCTTATCTTTTCGGCGCCCCAAAACCGTCTCCCTCTGCTGACGCCGGGGTGGCCGACGCCAACCGGCCGCCGAACCCTTTTCACCCGACGCCGACGATGCCGCCGTTGCGTCGCCACCACCGACACGGCGACACCACCGACCGCCACAGAAGCAGCATCATCATCATCGGCCGACCGTCGCCACCACTACGGCCCGGCCGCCCAGGACCACCGCCACCCGCCTCCAACCAATCCACGACCACTTACACCGCCGTGTGTACGGTGGGCGGGCGATACCGCACAGGCACGGCGCACCGTGTAATGTGTATTCGACTAACGCGAGTGTTATTGATCGTTGCAGCGCTCCGTGCGATTGTACGCGTTCGTTGTTGTGTGTATTCGGTCATCGTTACACTTCGTACGCGGCGCGCACCCGCTTTTAATTCCATTACGCCTCGCTCAGTCTTCCACAAACCCTCTTGACGTTCAGTCCTGTGGTCGACGCCGTTGTCGTCCTCGGCGAGTCGTCCACACTGTCACACCGGGGTCTTGCACGTACAACACCCTCTTTTCATTTTTCTCTGTTCTTGTCTTCTCCGTTTCCGATTAATCGAAGATAAAATAATTCGTTGACAATATGACACGGCGATAATGCCCAATGATTATATACCAATAATTAGAGTCAAACAATAATTGTTGGGCACAGTCCTCCTTCGCCCACCGCCGAGACGCCGACGCTCCCGAAATGCATTATGTCATCTTTACGCGCCGTTCGATTGATTCTCCTCGTGGCCGGCTTACGGTTCGCCGTGTGTCAGTCAACGTTTGACTCGCACGTCGTCGATCAAGGTAACGTGTTTTCTGTAACTTTAAACACCCGCAAACACATTATGTCATCCGTCCACGGGTGTTGACGGAAATAAATGATCCGTGCACATATTATTTATATTATATCTGTCGATTCGTGAGATATGTTTGATATTCTTGGTTGTTATATTTGAAACCGACCGAGAATCGGACATATTTTACGATCACAGAATACGCCGACTGTTGTTTACTCACATTTACTATCGTGTAGATGGTTGATTGTATAATACCTATGTGGTTTTAAAATACTTGTGAAATATGTTGTGATGTGGATAGCATTAATATTATCTTACGCTGCAGTAGTATTTGTCTAAAGTCTTATTATTATTATATATGAACTGTGTAATACTTTAATAATAATGTAATATTTTTGCTAGAATATATTGTGACTTTCAATGGATATTACTTGAACGAAACAAGGTACAATTACATATCGGCTGCTTTGAAGTCTTCAGGCGTTAACAATTGGAAAATTTTAGAAAGAAAAAACGCTGCCACCCGATATCCAAGTGATTTTGATGTTTTATTTGTAAATAAAAGCAAAATAATTATCTCTACATAGTAATATTTATATACATATATATATATTTATATTTTAAAGTGCATTATTATTATGAAATTGAATACTATACTCCCAATTTGTAAGTATCTACAATGTTTTTAGGTTGATGAATATTATTCCTTAAAAGCCTTAGATGCACTGACTGGTCATCCAGTAATTAAAAAAGTAACCCCACAACGATTAGTACAAAGATTTTTAAATGAACACTTAAATGGAACTGAAAATAAAGTGCTCTTACATAGAAGAAGCCTTGGCCAAGTAATTACTTAAGTATACTCAATGTTAATTGTGTAATTTAATTTGTTAACATTTGTTTGGGTTCACTATTGTCATTTATGTAATCATTTTTTTAGGATATAAAATTATGGCAAAAGCTAAACAAACGATATAAAACTCGACACATACTTCGTGCTGTTCCTTCTCAAATAACCAAAGTTCTCAAAGCTGATGTTTTATGGCGGTTAGGTATTACAGGTAGAGAATCACAAGTACAATGTTTTTATAATTTCGTCGTTTATATTATGTACTCAATATTAATTTAGGCAAGGGTGTAAAAGTAGCGATTTTTGATACTGGTTTGAGTATCTCCCATCCACATTTCAAAAGAATATCTGAGAGAACTGATTGGACAGGGGATGGAGACTTGGATGATGGTCTCGGTCATGGGACATTTGTAGCAGGACTTATAGCATCAAACCGTGAATGTTTTGGGTTCGCGCCTGATGCAGATTTACATATTTTTAGAGTATTCACTAATAATCAAGTGAGAATTTAAGATATTGTTAGGGTTGAAGATACTAAAAATACTAAAAAAATGTTATGCAGGTTTCGTATACATCATGGTTTTTAGATGCATTTAATTATGCTATTATGAAAAAAGTTCATGTTCTTAACTTGAGTATTGGCGGTCCTGATTTTATGGATCAACCTTTTGTTGACAAAGTTTGGGAATTAACTGCTAATGGAGTTATTATGATATCGGCCATTGGTAATGATGGACCTTTGTATGGGTGAGGCTTTATGTGTTATATAAATATGTATGAATGTGTTAAAGGATTTTATTAAACATCAATACCATAATTTTTAAGTACTTTGAATAATCCTGCTGATCAAATGGACGTTATTGGAGTAGGTGGGATAAGTTTTGATGATCATATAGCAAAATTTTCATCGCGAGGAATGACTACTTGGGAATTACCACAGGGGTATGGTTTAATAATGCGTATGTTCATAGTATACTCTCTCCAACCATCATATTTCTTTTAGGTATGGCCGTTTGAAACCTGATATAGTTAGTTATGGCACGGATGTACATGGTTCAAGTGTGAGTGGAGGGTGTCGGACTCTTTCTGGCACTAGTGTCGCATCACCTGTGGTAGCTGGGGCTGTAACACTATTAGCTAGGTAGAATTAAAACAAATAAAAAAATATCATAAAATAATTGTATATTACTATGGCATGTTTAGTGGTATTTTGGCTCAAGGTAAAGTAGTCAATCCTGCAAGTATGAAGCAAGCACTTTTAACCAGTTCTCAAAGATTACCAGGCGTCAATATGTTTGAACAAGGACATGGAAAACTAGACCTTTTGCATGCTTATAAAGTATTGTCTAGCTACATACCACAAGTCAGTTTCAGCCCTAGGTAGATGAATAGATTTTTAATAATTACGATTTCTATTTAAAAAATAAAAAATAATAATATATATACTTAAGTAAGATAGAATTATAGGAAGCAACAAAATATTAATTTCTCAAAATAACAATAATATGAGAAAAATTATGATAAAGTATAAAAAGTTTATCAAGAATTAAGATATTATTTTTTGCAAGACAATTAGTTAAGTCTTGAATTTTGATGCTAAACTGCTAAATGACACATTCTGATAAATGTTAAATGTGTTGTGCTCAAAAAATAAGTACCCAATATTTAATTCCCGTCCAATTTATATTATAAGTATCTAAATCCCTTAAATTTTATTTTGACATTTATTAAATAACAATTATTTAAAACAATCAGGTACATAATTTACTATTAAAGATTATGTTACCCAATTTAATTTTCAATAAAGAAACTTGATCTGAAATAAAGACTTCAATTTTTATTTATTCTAACTTAGTAAGTTTAATTTTTATGGTACAACAAAATATATTCTGTGACTTTTAAGTCATTGAAATAATCAAAAAATTGAAGTTTTTATATGTCCTTAAAGTTGGGCAGGCCTGTAGTAAGTTAAGTGTATTAAAATACTAATGGAAAGTAATTATTAACTATTATATTCAAATAATGAATTATCAATTAGATAAGCTCAATGTGGGAAGAAATATTATGCTAAATATAATTTATAAATCCCATTAGATTACTTATTTCATAATAGTTAATAGTCTTAATATATATAACAATTTGATAACATTTAGGATCAATAGGTTTTCTTGGAAAATAAAAGATTATATTATAACTTAATTTAAGAGGACGACATCTATCTTTGTCCTACTAATGCATAACATAGAAAATTGAAAGTAGTGATTAATTAATTTAATCGCCATATTTAATGTTAGTGAATTGATTTTTTTTCCAAATTTAAAATCAAGAATATTATCTAGATTTTTTATTCTTTCAATTTAAAATGAGTTATGATATTTTAAAGATTGCTTATTTATTTTCAAGTATTCTGAAATGTATTGTTAAAGATGATTGATCATTAATATTAAAAAGTCTTCAGGTGGTTAAAAAAAATTAAATGCTCATTGTTCACTTTAATATTGAAAAAAATAAAATTATATTCACTAAATCATATTCTTCTAATTCACTAATATTAAACATAACATAAAAATTGGATTATTCAGAAAGTATAGTTTACTAAGAATCCTCTTAAAAGATACTGCAAAATACACATTTTAACATTCTCTTTCTAGAAATGCTACCGGTTGATTTAATTTAGTTCTTAAAATTACTAATTTTTAATTAAGATTATGATTAGTAAAAAGGCAAATTAAATAAATATATAAATTATAAATCAGATAAATTAAAGGATAATATGATAACCTAATAGCCAAATACATAGGTGGGTGTAGGGTGCTTAGTACAACTCGGGGAAAGTAGGTTAACATTTTTTTGAAATAAATTATACATTTAAATATGCAAACAAGTTACATAATCATAATCAAACTGATTATCTAAATACATCTAAGTACGTTTTCATGAATATAATTTATTATACTACTTAAAATTATTTATACAATAATAGTTGATAGTAATAAAACATATTTCAATAATACCAACAATTTTTAATATTTGTTTGACTCTAAATTAGTTTATCTAAGAGAATCAAATTTATAGATAATTCTAAAATAATAACAGCCCAATGTACAAAAATATTAACTAAATTATTATTTTTGATAATGAATTGGGAGTCCAACCTTATGTTAATTTATAAATATTTTATAATTCATATATATTATATATAGTTACATAGATTTGACAGAATGTCAATACATGTGGCCCTACTGCACTCAACCATTATATTATACTGGTATACCGATAATTGTCAATGTCACTGTACTCAATGGTTTGGCAGTATTTGGAAAAGTGGTTGATGTTCCTGTTTGGTATCCATATTCCCACGACAATGGACAATACTTAGATGTGAATATACGTTATTCTCAGACTCTATGGCCTTGGTCAGGTTGGATGGCTATTGCACTATCTGTGTCACAAACTATACCTAAAGATTGGAGTGGAACTGTTGCTGGCCACATTGAACTCACAATCGAATCAGCAAATACAAATTACACAGTTAATTTGCCATTGCGTGCTGCTATTATACCTCCTCCACCAAGAATAAGAAGAATCCTGTGGGATCAGTATCATAACTTAAGATACCCACCAGGATATTTTCCAAGAGATAATTTGAATGTAAAAAATGACCCATTAGACTGGAACGCAGATCACATACATACAAATTTTAAGGTTACTACTTTATACAATGCAAAATATTGTAAACATTTATTATTATTATTTTATTTATTATTTATTAATTTATTTAGGGGTTATACCAACATTTACGTAGTTCTGGTTATTATGTTGAAGTACTAGGTGAACCATATACATGCTTTAATGCTAGTAACTATGGAGCGTTATTAGTCATAGATCCTGAAGAAGAATTTTTCTCTGAAGAAATAGTAAAAATTGAGACTGACATTGCAAATTACAATTTATCAGTTATTATTTTTGCAGACTGGTATAATGTTTCGGTGATGAAAAAAGTACATTATTATTCTATTAATAAATATTGTACTTAGTTATATTTTTAATTTTAATTTTAAGATAAAATTTTTTGATGAAAATACCAAGCAATGGTGGATGCCAGTAACTGGTGGCTCAAATATACCAGCTTTAAATGACCTGTTGGCGCCCTATGGCATATCTCTAGGATCTAATGTTTATTATGGAGAATATGAAATGGGAGATAGAAAAGTACATTATTCTTCAGGTACTCATATAACATCTTTTCCAAATGAAGGAATTGTTGTTGCTAAAACTTTAAAAAATCAAGGTAATTAAAATAATTAATATGATAAATAATTAAATTATCTTCATACTATACCATTATTAATCAAATTATATAATATAGGTGAAGAAATTTTAGGAGGTGATAAAAGTGGACGAGAGGTTGATGTACCAATTTTAGGCTTATTTAAATCCTCAGGATATATTGTTCTTTATGGTGATTCTAATTGTTTAGACAATAATCATATTGAAATTGGTAATAATTTAATGCATTTTTTAAAAATCCAATATTTTTACTCTCATTATTTTAATAGACTGTTATTGGATGTTGGACGCTATCATGGAATATATATCTACTGGTAAACTACCACATGTTTTTCTTGAAGACAATGTAAAAATCAGTAACAACCATACTACACATAATTTAACTGAACGTCTTGAACACAATGAATTACACAAGTTAGCTTTTACTATCATTTATATTTTAATAAATATCCTTGGACTATATATTTTTAAAATATTAACTCATTGCAGATATTCTAAAGTGATTCAGAAAAGAGATTCTGGTATTGTACAACTACCTATCCCATCATGTGTTACAAATGATTTGGCTAAAACAGTCGTTCTTAATATTTCAGCAAACAGGTTATTATCAACAATTATTTATGTAACAATCAATTAAATGTTGTTATTGAATTTATTAATTAATTTAGTGATAATTACAAGCCACAAAAGTTGAAAACTGACCCCTCTTACAAAGATGAAAATGAGTATATATGGTTGCAATCTCTAGAAGCCAGTTCAAAAGTTTCAAATGAGACATTAGCAATTGAAGGATTCTTCACGGGATTTTTTTTACCTTTGACAACATTTGCCGTTGTATTATCTGTTGTAGCTATTTTTATTTTATGGCGATATTATTGTTGGAGAACAAAAGCTAAACAGGGTCTTATAGCCCTTGGTAAAAAAAAAACTGTTGGAGGAATCAAAAAGAGTTTTATGTATATGCTCAACCACAACAGTAGAATTCAATCAGCTAGAGGATATAATTTGTGATCTTAGCTTTGGTTTTACCCTACAGTACAATGTTTTGGTATCAAATATCATCGAACAAATATGTTTATATTTATAAAATTAAAATAATGTATTTTTGTTATTTTATATATTTAATTCTTTATTTTTTTATGAAACCTAAATTAAACTTATTATTGTTAGTATGTGTGACTGAAAATTAATAATATCATTGAATTTTTGAGTATATATTATACTCAAATAAAATAGGCGGAATCACTACAAAAATTGCATCCTATTGACAAATTATCTAGCTCACAAACAAAAGTTTTATTTTTGATGGTAAATAAATAAGGTTTTTATTTTGTTTTTGCCTTTACTCTCTTTGTATTAGATTATGTATATAATAATTAAAAATATAATATATACATCATATAATTAACTTCCCTCTAAAAATGCCCTTAATATCTAAATTGGCCATCTAATTGATTAGTATTTGTATACTTTTCTCACAGAGTATTCACTATCTTGGTCTTCATCTGGACTGAAGGCTTATCTGAGCCCAACATGCCCATATCAAGCGTATTACTCTCAACAACCGATCCTCCCATCTGTGATTCCTCCTAACTTCCAAACACATAAATCTAAACATTCTATACAATAAAATCTTCCTTTATAAACTCCTTTTGAAACCAGTATGGACATGACATATAACTCTGGGGCTCAGTTAAATCTTGAAATATAAAAAAATCCAAACTTCTTGTTGAATCACAAAAGTTTCTTTTTATGTATCATTGTAAAGAGTTGTATCGCATTCATTCACAGTAAAGTCCACACAATAGTACAAATACTACAAATAGTACAAATGTACAATACTGATTACTTTGATAGCACACTGCACAGAGCCACAGAATAATAATATAATAATCTTAGATCATATCATAGAGTAATTACTCTATGGATCATATACGATATACATATACATAATATGATCTAAGATAATAATAGTGATAACACGATCCTCGGAGCCCCCTTGCCTCGTATCGACGGTTGTTGTTTTTCTTTTCTTTTCCTTTTTTTTTATTAATAGTCTAATAGAGTTATCAGTTAAGACAACAAAATATAAAGATGAACAAAGTACAAACTTTCAGTACCTAAACTTTGACAATGATCTCTTATAATATAGTAATATGGCATAATAATTACGGTTTATGTCGTTTATGATGGTTAATAATTACAAAAACCGAAATACCAATCATTGGGTATGTTGTTAAGTTTAATAGTTTTCGAATTTAATTTTAAAACGAGTTCTCTGTGTGGTAAGTGTTTACTATTTACGATCCTTTTTCTATTACGTGAACTGCCTTTTTCTTAGTTTATGCTGTTCAATAACCCCTAATTAACCATGGAATAAGATTTAAGATATATACTATTATAGTATATCTTAGTCTGTTGTATTAATCAATTAGATTATCATCCTTATGTATTCCCACCCTCTTATTTCACATTTGGAAATGCAATCATCTATAATAAACTTCTGTGAAATCAATCCATTTCTAAAGTCTTCTTCTGATGATAAACAACGCTTAGAGATTTGTGTAATATGATATTCATGACACCTGTGTCGTGTGAATAACAATAGTAAAAAACATTATTTATTTTTTTAAGGTACTCAACACAAAATATGCTGGGATGATAAGCTTAATCAAATACTGTAGTTTCTAATTTAGAATCTAATCTACAGTATTTGGCTTAGTTAATGAAGTTTAAAGATTATCAATGTAATTTAACTGTTAACTGTCAAATAGCTGACATGTCTTTTTTGCCAGAGGTAACTTCAATTGTGATGTACATAGTACACGTTTATTATCCACTAGTTATGGCAATATTTTTTAATTTTTCAGAAAGAACCTTTAAAGTTTGATATAAATCTTTGTGGAGCTCCCGAAGAGATTGTTCACTTAGTGGATAATATTAAAAAAGTATAGTTGAATTATGAAAAAAAAAAAAAATAAATAAACATATCTTGATTTAAATAACATTTATAATAATTAATAACATTTTTAGGTGGGGGAACAATTTTTATATCATTGGAAAACATTTCCAATTATTTTACCACCAACAGCAATTACAACAAAATGTCCAATAAATGGAAATGATTCAACATATGGGCCAGGTGAATACTACTATTATAATTATCACTTTATAAATTGTAAATATTTATTTACTCTTGGATTAGGTGCAGATTCAAACTGTACTTTGGCTCGGCGAACCATGACATCTATTCGTTCAATCAATTGTCGAGACTTATTTATACCACCATCTTTTGATGAATTGGATGCAGTGGCTGTAAATACCAAAGGTGAACCTAGGCATCTAAACTCCAAACAACTAGAATCTTTGCGCGAACGTGGGTGAGTTCAAATAAAATATATAATATATTAAATAGTTTAAACATGGATCTTCAAATTCTGTTATTATTAAGTCTGGACAAGGATATACATGGAAAGCCAAAGAAGCTGAATTCAAAACAATTGGATACTATACGTAAACTAGGGTATGTCAAGGGTTTGACAAAAATTTAGGTTGTTGGTTATTGTTTGGTTTTTGGCTTGTGCATCAATTTTAGTTCAGCAGTTATACTTTGTTTTTAATTATTTAAAACTTATCAATTGACAATAATTGTTTTGAATTTTAAGGGAATTTGAAGTGGCTAGTATTAATTTTGTTGGTCAAACACATAAATGGAGATTAACAGAATGGTTACAAAAAGGAACAGAAAGAAATCGGGAAACACTACTAGATGATTTAGCATTTGCTTTACAATTTCTGTTAGTGACTGCAAGAGCTAGGTTGTTTTCACATTTTTTTAGCATTGCAGAATCTTTAAAGGCTATACTGACGGGTGTGATTAAATTAATTGGTAAGAATAAACTTAAATTTAACACATGAATTCTTTTAAATACTGATTTTATGTCTTTAGATATAATATTTGGAGTACCTTCTTTACAAGCACATAATTTACCAGAAAAAATTAGAGAAGAACGATGTCGTTATTTGGTTGCTGAATTAATTTGTCGAGTATGTTAATCTACATGGAAAAATGTAATTAATAATAAATACTCTTCTAATCTTAAACATTACAGCCAGAATTAGAGCATGCCTTGGAACATTTAATAAGTTTTGTTCGGAAACAGTTACGAAGAGCCGCTACTGAAAAATTTGAACCATCAAAAGAAGCAATGTGTCCTCAGATTCCTATTCCTTATCAATTTTTGACTCCAAAAGTATGGTGTAATATTAACTTGTTTTTTATTTCAAATTTAAAGTAAACAAATTATTTTACAGCGTGAAGAAATTGATTTGAGGCTTTTTGATAGAGATATAATGAAAAAAGCATTACCTGTGATAATGGGGTTGTTAGAACGTGAAACACGAGGTTGGTTTCTACATTTTAGAGAAAAACTTATTTATGAATTAAAAACACAAAAGTTATCTGATGAAGAGATTGAAAAAGTAAGACATTGATGAAAAGTAATAAGTATTGTATTAATTTATTTTATTTTAGTCAGTTAATGAAGCTGTAATGAAAGAGTACTTGCAACGCGTTTACAAAAGTATACTGAATAATGTAGAACTGCAGATGTTAGGTGATGGAATTCCTAAACTTTTGATCAACCAAGCACAATGCATTGTTCTTATGCATCGGTAAAATCTTTCTAAATATAAGGACATTCATAAATATTAATCTAAAATATTTTGATAGAGCTGTTGAAAATGTTCAAAAGAAAATAATTAAACAAAAAAATACATTATCTCAAAGAATGCAATATACTTATCCTGTTTTATCACGTATTGGACCATGGATGAGAGATAAGCAAACCATTGCTGAGGTTGGAAAGTCATAACTTCCTTAATATATTAATTTATTGTAAAATTAAATGTATTTGTTGTAGGAAAAATTTATTCAAGAATGTCAATGGAGTGCTCACGAAGAAGCATTAACTCTTTGTAAAGAATACAAATTACATCAAGCTGTCTATTTTTTACAAAGGGATTTAGTTTTTATGAGAGAAGTACACACAATTTTAATAATTAAAAATTTTTTTTACCTTATTTTAATTTCCATTTAATCATAAAATGTCATCATGGGTTTGAAGAATACTACTCTGCATATTCTAAACTCTTTTTAAAATTGTTGTATCTGAAATTTTTTATGATGAGACATTGTTTTATAACTGATAGCTAAGAGCATTTAAAAATTACTGCTAATTTTATGTGATACTAAAGCAAAAATGTAGAATAGGTATTAGTTATAAGCAAAGCTCGTTAGTTCATGCATTTGCATGTTTTTCTTGCAACACCTAACTGAGATACACATCTGTTTCATAACAATACCTTGTAATACAAATATAAAGTTTAATAGTGCATTTTTTTTTGCATATTTTGGCTGTTAAAGCATATTTGGCTTATAGTTTATTTTTCACAGTTATTAGCACATATTAACTCATAAAATGAAATAATTAAGCAAATTAATATTTGAAGTCTTTTTTTTTCTCATTTACTATCCATTTTTCAAAATTATAGTATTGGTTTTTATTTATTTTTATTCTTGTACAACTATATTGGTTTTATGCGTCCACATATTATGCTATGTCATTCAATAAAATTAGTATTATAATACTACTATAGGAAACTAAATATGGATTTAAACAGTCTATAAGAGATGAAGTGTAGCACCAATTTATTATTTTTTTTTTTATCAACTAATATTTTATTATATTTTATTTATTTAGAGGGAACCTGTTTTGTCAAAAGAACTTAAAGCTGTTAAAATTCCAACTAGAACTTTTCATTGGTTAACACAAATTTGGCTTCCAAAAAATTGGATTGTACGAAGATCGTTCCAAGGTCAATCAGAAACTATACCAACTGTATTAAGTACAACAGCAACAGCTATAACAACACCTAGGTCTAATCCCAGCCAAGTATATATAATGATTGACGAGCTTAACATTGATCATATTGCTATGATTTTCATTATAATTTATGTAATGTTTAGGCTGTATTTTTGGTGGAAAAAGAAATAACCCATACTACCACAACTAGATGGCCATTTTGGAGAATTATTAACTTCCTATATCGAACTTGGACATGGACATGGAATGCCATGTTTTTCTTTGGTGTAAGTAATTTAATATTTAATGTTTTGTTCTTAATCATTTAATTTGTAATTTATATTGTTTTGTTAATTTTAATTTTATAAATAGGTGGTGATACCGTGGTGCAGTCCTGTAAGTGTACGTTCTTTGTTTTATTCAGAATCTTTTTATCCAGATTTAGAATTATCCCAAGTGAATGGCACATTATTTCCTAGAAAATCCTCACTTACTTCAACGCTCCTATCTAGATTAAATTTACTTTGGCGGCACATATCAAAGAGTCGAACTCATTTTGAAACAAAACCTGATACAGGTAATTTTAATTAAATATTGACTAATAATGAATTTAGCTCATTTTATTTATTCTTCAATCATTTATCCCTATTAAGTTTTTCAATTATCACAATTTGCTTCTTAAATGTAATTCCTCCACTTTCTTTTTCAATGCCTTATTCATTTGTTTTAGTTTAAACTTCTTTCCTGGCTCTTTTTCTTTAATATTATTTATTTATCTTCTATTCATTTTTTCCCATTTTATTTGTTGTCAATTTATTCCAATTAAAAAATTCTTTGATTTGATTAATTATTATCAAAATGTTTACATAAAATTGTTAATCTATATTCCCCTCAAAACTAAAACTAAAATTATGAATATTAATTATTTTTATTTCTAGGATTTATTGGCAAAGGAATGACAAGACATTTAAATCGAACATGGAACTATGTTATCAAAGGAATATTGGGCACTTTAGCTATGTTAATTATATTTCCCATTATATGTCTTTCTGCAAGTTTTGGAAGTCTGGTGGTGGCTTTAACTGGTCCATTATGGTGATTATCTTATAATTTAATTTCAAAATGTTAAAAATTATAATATAATAATGTATTTACAGGATGCCTTTAGTAACATTTTTATTACATGCGTTCAATGGTTTAATTTATGATTTGGACTCGCCAGCTGAATGGAAAAATAGATATTTTGTTGTAATTGAAGCCGTTGTTTGGAATATGATTTTTCAAGGAATTTTACAACCATTGATTGCGTGTTTAATTGCTTTTATATTATGTCCAATAATAACAGTAATTTTATTCATCGGTAATTTTAGTAACTAATATATTATTTAAATTGTTTACAATCATTTTATTTCAAATATTTTGAATTTATTTTCAATTTATAGTTGCTCTGCTGAGATATTGGTTTCGTTTAGTATGGGATAGTATTATATACCATTTAGTAATAAAAAAACGTGGACGAATACCAGCATGTGATAGTTTCATTGTTAAACGTGTGGCTGGTCCTGGTATGGCATCGGATTATTACTTTCAAATTCGTCCTGAACAAGCTTTGGCTGCTTTAGAGGCTAAAATGGAGTTGGATGAACTTAATGCATATCAAAATCTTATGGAGCAAAAAATTCTACAACCACAAAAAGATTTTGCACGCTTTGTTGATGTATGTTTTGGACCATTTAGTGCACATCTAGCCAAAAATGGAACTTATCGAATACTGGAGAAAGAAGCACAAGATTTGATGACAGCACTTCAAGATAAATTGGAAAGAAGATTACGAGAACTTCAATCTGGTTTATCAACAACTCTAAAATCGAAAATTAGATTGACTTCAAAAGATCTTAAAGTAAAATTTATATTATAATTTAATTACTTAAATATGTTTATAATAATTTTAATCATGAAATTATATTTAGGTTACTGTTGCTTTAGCATCAAAAATGTTGGAATATTGGTATCCACAACATGTTATACAAAAGTTGTCTATTAGTGAAGAAGAATTTTGGGAATCTAAAGGACTTTCAATAAATGATTGGTCTGCTCTTGCTGTTGTATTTCTGACAGATATATTCAGTTTAGATTTTCTTACACCATTAGATGATACAGATACTAAGTTTAAATTAGAGGTAAAAAATACTAAAAATAAATATATTCAAATTCCTAACATTATTTTATCCTTAGACTGAACCAAGTGTAGATTTATCGCGATTTTATAATGCTGTTCAAAGTATTAATATTGATGGCCAGTGCTCAGAAATGTTGGGTCCATTATATTCGTCACGTGGAAATATCCAAATACAATCACCATACTTAGAAATTTCAGCTTTTAATCCTCGCTCAAAATTATTACACTGCAAATTCAAAAAAATAGATAGTGCTTGGTATATACTTTATACTATTAATGTATTCACAAAGTATTTAATTATTCAATTGATTTTTGTTCTAGCAATAGTATTACGTACACAATGTTATTAGGCGGTCGTTTTAAAACTGGTACACGCAGACACAAAGCATACATGAGAACAAATTCTATCCCATCTCAACGTAACAAATCTCGGCCGTGGAAACGGACACAACAGTCATACATGGCAGATAAAATGTGCATACCGTTACCTGTTCCTCATCCAGCCCATATAGCTTTAATAATATATAACCGGGATTCTGAATCTCCAATTCCTTTAGAATCTGAAAATTGCATTGGAATTTTAAGGTCTGTAATACTTTCTAAAATTATAAACTGAAAATCATGTTTGTTTTGTTTTAAATGTTTAGGGCCTTAGAAGATCGAACATCTAATCCTACTTCAACTGATTATATTCCGGCTAGTAGTTTTGATAGTGCAGATTCTCGTAGTTCACTGACGTCAGAAAGTGTAGAACCAGAAGAGCAAAATGTTAATGTATATAACTGGCAACGTGATGATTGGATGCTGCGAACACGTCAGACTGGAGCTGTAAGGGTAGAACTGGCATCACCTGAAGACATAAGTCTTGATTCTGAGTCTACAAGAGTCGTATTTGGTACCTTAGGAACAACTGTATGACTGTGTTAGTTTGTACATTTATGAATTGATTCCATGACAAATAAAGAACAATAAAAATAAGTACTTCTATTATTTTAAAATAAACACCAAATAGTTTATCATATTGATAAAACAAAAATAATATTATGTTATTATTTATTAGTATTATCTACTTGTTTTACATTTATATTTAATTATAAGAGAAAAATCACAATATTCAAATGATTATTAATACTAATAACATGTACATAGATGTATAATCAACAAATAATTTATCTTGTTTATTATAAATCTCCTCGCATTTTTTTAAATACATTTAGTTTATTAAAGTATAATATTTACTTCTAAATAATTATCTAGTCATTGTAAACTGTGTTTCAATATTAAGTTTTCCTTAATATCAATATTTTTTCTCATTGGTGAAACTCTTAAAACTAATTAAATATGAATACATAAATCTTTATCTTTTTTTATGTTATACTTAATTTTATTGTCTTCAGTTTTCTTTTTTCTTTGTATTTGTGCCAAAGATGTGTTTTCTTGGCTTAAATCAATTAATGATATACTATATACTATATAATACGTATGCTTATTGTAATTGACTTAAATTTATGTATATTATTTTTTATTTTTTTATTATTTTACATTGATATAGTTTATTTTTTTTTTCAAATATTTATATTATTAATGTAATGTTATCTTGTAACATAATATTTATGTTTTATAGATTATTAATTTTTGTTTATGCTTAATTTTTTTATCACATTTTATCATGAATATCTTAAAATATTTGTGACCCGAGTTATTACAATTTGGTTGTGGTTAAATATATTAAATTCGGCAAATGTCTTATAACTTGTAATACTAAAATAATGATTCAAAGATAATATATTCAACAAACATTAAACATTAGAAACATTATTAATAATTTAATTTTTAACTCTATTTTTAGAATTCTGCTTGTTAATAACATCCTCTGTATAAATCTCTTATGCACATGTGTATTTTTGTTTTTGTGGAAAAATATTATACAAATTCAATATAAACAAAAATTATTTTGAAAAAATGATAATGTTTTTATCAATTGTATTTCAAGCATGTAATTTATTGTTATTTTTTTATTTATTCTTTATCCATATTAATACAACAATAATTCATTATTACAAAAATTTATTTGACAAGTGTTTCAAAGTTACCAGCCAATTAAAAGCATAAATCACTGAAAAAATAAATAAATTTATTACCATCACATTGATACATTAGATATATTGAGATAATTATTTTTTATACTTAAGGAAATATTCAAAATATTGATACCAATTTTAAATCATTGGCATTTAAAATTTAAAAATCTTTTATCTTATGATAGAATTAATAAAAATTATACTTAAATAATAAAAAAGCAAGATAGGTAATTTAATACAATATCACACATAAATCATAAGTATGTTGTCTTAAAGATATTAAGGAATTTCAAAATTACATTGGCAATTTTTTTTTTATTACTGACAACTGTAATAAGTTTATATATTGTCAAAATTATCAAATTAGTTTATTTATTCATAACCGGAATTTTCCAACCTAAAGAAAATTATTTATTGACTATTTCTTCTGCTGCCATAGATGCCCTCAGCAATATTTCTATGTAGGATGGGGGTGGGGCAAGTTTGTTCATAAATGATAATAATACATAAATTATAAAACCAATTACTAACTCGGTTTAACTGGTTTTTTCATAATGGTTGCCGTTTTTTTTTCAATTTTTTATATCGTAATTATTAATAACTTAATACTTACCTAATCAATTAAAAAAAAAATGTCCATAGAGCAGGGAGAAAATGCTGTGCCAGCTAACGGCCCACTCTCCGAAAGCTTATGGGTCTGTCGATTACTGAGTGCTGACAAGTATACAGAGTGTACAAATTGCACATTTGGTTCGAATCCAAGAGGGCGCCAAATGCCCAGGCCGTTCCGCAAGACCTACTACAAGATATTATTGGTAGGTGCCATTAAATATTTAAATGTATATAGACATATAGTATTGTATTTGTGTCGATACAAAATTATAAATCCCCTCATACACACACACACAGATCTTTGCTATGGATCCATAACTGTATATACGATCTTCTATTGTACCTACCTATGTCATTGCAGGCTTATTCCGAGGCAGAAGCGTCATTTTTTTTGGGGGGGGGGGGTACAGGATGTAAATTTGCGCCAATTTTTTTAAACCACCTTATTATTGGCCTGCTAAAAAAAATAAGATATTATGCTAATGTGTTTTGTTTAATTTTTTCATAAAACTGTTGTGTATTAAACTTGTACCATTGTGTGCAAGGGTAGGTACACATACAATCAGTGGTGTGGTGGACTTCATTAAGTTATGAGGCACAGTTATATTGTCAGACCAACCACCCACTCCACCCATCACAAAAAATATTAAAAAATTATTTTAAGATAAAATATATTTATTCATTTAAATAATAATGCCTTTTTAACACATCAGATGATCTTTGAGGACACCCACCACCCCTCAAACTGAGGCACGTGCCTCAAATATAATCCTTCGTCACGCCACTGCATACAATAAATTATAGGTTTTATTAAGTAATTATATATATTATATAAATATATATATTGTGAGTGCCGTGAAAAAATATGCACAGGTTAGGTTCGATTGTTTATTTTATTATTAAGATATCTGTACATTTATTTACCGAGCGTATGAATACCACTGGTCTACTACACCCCTATTCCGGAGATATGTTTTTACAAGACATGAAAATTAGTCAGTACCCAATAATTGGTAGCATAACAATAATTGCAATTTTCAGTGAAATCAAATTCACAGTTTGACAATAATTTATAGATATAGAATGTAAGTATAGACGTAAAGTTGTGGTAGCGCATTGTATCTTGGACCGCCATCCGTGGTTACTATTGTTGGGTTAGCGCATCATAGCATCTCCCATATGTGTGATATAGGTACCTGCAATATATCTGCTTACTTATATTTTTCTACAACTTGACGTAGGCCATATTAAGCATTAGCGCAACTATTGGGGAGGGGGTGCTTTGGTATTTAGCACCCTAAAAAATTGCTTAAAAATTTAGGTACCATATTATATTAAGTGTCAAAAAACCTGGAGCTCAAGCACCCCCTTGTTTAAGTGTGTATATTATAGTTGCACCGATGGTCACAATATGAGTATAGATACCTATATGAACATTATTGATTAAACAACAGTTTTACACCGTTGTACCGATGCTATACATCTTCGTAGGTAGTCTGTACAACAGCGCATATAGGTAGGTACTACCTATTCGGTATAGTATAAATTAGTATTCATAAATCATAATTATTTTACTTTTGAGTGTAAAGAATTTTTTTTAGCAAACATTTTATGTACAGTAGTGCTTGTAAACATGATTAACAATTCAGTTTCTAAATCATTAGATCTTTTGGACGGATCATCTACATCAACTGTCGAGAATTATTCTTTAGGCGACCCAAGCCCAAGCGAGTAAGATATTTTATAACCTATTTGCGTAGATTATATAGGTACCTTACAGTAGCGTAATTACGGGGATGCACGACGGTGCACTTGCACCCCCTGGTATTATGTAGCAGGTGCAAAGATATGCTTTTGCACCTGCAGATGCTGATGAACTTTATACCTATTGAAATACAATAACAACTAAATTTCATTGATTTTTTTTTAAACTTATTTAAACATTTTGTTATCACTTTAATTAATTTCATATAAATATTATATTTTTATATGTATAACGTATCATAAATAGTACAGTCTGTACTTTTTAACTTTAAATGTAACTTGTATCCAGTTACACAACATAAAAGTATCTAGTATCTTGTGACTAGTTACACAGTTTTAGAGTAACTTGTGTCTTATAACCAGTTACAATAAATTGGGTAACTTGCCCAACCCTGAGTACAGACACAGCACATATAGTATTTAAAATATATATAGGTACATACAGATTTTGATATTTGTTTATGTTTTATTGTTATCAAATATAAAAAGATATACCTATATAGTACACGCAAACAATGCAATTAGCTTTAAATATGAATAATATGACTTAATTTATCATTACGATTATTGGACCGATAAAATTTTGCACCTGCTGAAATTTAATGGAATTACGCCAATGGCACCTTATATATATATAGGACCTATAGTAAACAAATTATGAAAATCACTAAATACAATAATATAATGTATTAATTTATCAATCCAAACGTGATTGCAGGGGTACTGAGTTGAATAATAAACAGACAAAACTCATCGATGCATTAGAAGTCGCGCATTTAAAAGAATTAAAAAAATATTTTTTTTATTACGATGACAAAGAACATCCATTAAACAAGGACGAATTTGTCGCAGCAATATGTTCGGTAACTGGTTAGTATATATAGGTACATTTCAGTAATAGTTATAATAATTATTTTACTATTTAAGTCTAGATAAGGAAAATGATGATATGCGAACTCATAAAAAATGAGGTATCGATGGTTTGGTTAGGTAGTTTATGTTATTATTTACATACAATAAGAGAACAAATTGCTTATAACCATTAATTAAACTATTATAGTCAATAACCTTATAGAGTTATAGATCAAGGGTTTACAACCTTTTTTTATTAGTGGTCAGAATTTGAGACACATTTCGAATTTCGATATTGGCAGCCAAGACAATTCTATTTGTGAAGGGGCGTATATAGCGACATGAGATTAAAAGTATAGTGAAAAATCTATTTTATTTCATCATTATTTTACAACGGAAAATAAATTACCCATGCATTTATTGTATATTTTATTATTATTGATCTTACTGATTTATACTTTAGTTATATATTATATTAGTTAGGATGATATAGAATGTATTATTTCAAGATCAAAATATCAGTCATCAGCTTGGTGGGCACAGGTTCAAAAAGCTTAATAACAGGCCGTAGATTTGAGACCTCTGGATATATATATATATATATATATATAGGTAGATATCTACAATAAGGGGCGTATGTAATTTGCGCCAAAATCAACCCAATAAAAAAAAAATATATGTAATTTGCGCCACATCTAAAAATGTATTTTGGTAAATTAAATAAAAAGGAATTATGTAATCTGTGCCCTAGAGTACCTACTAAAATTTTAATTTGCGCTTTTTTCCACCTTATTAAAATAGTAATTTGCGCCACTTATATTATAATAATATAAATAACTCCATGTATATTAAATGTGTAAATTATCGTTAAGTAATAAAACATATTATAAAAATCAGTCATATTAAACTCGTAATTATAAATAAATGTATATAAAAAATCAAACTCCATGCATATTAAACATCTAAATTGTCGTTAATTAATAAAACATATAAAAATCAGTCATAATTATAAATAATTCGACGATATTGAGACGATATGTGACACGCGTCGGACGCATCAGAACGTATTATTGTATATCCTATGCGATATCGCTAAATTTATCTGCTGGTGAATTCCAACTGCTATTAAAGTTGAAAGTGTGGCGTAAATTACATATTCCATTTTGTTTTCTTTAGTGGCGCAAAATAACAAAATAAATTAGTATATGTGGCGCAAAATACATGTTATATTTTGGCGCAAAATACCATCTCCCACAATAAGACTACCTAGGTGGCTAGGTATAAAAAAATAGGTACTTGAAGGGAACATCAATACACCATCCTTTAAAATGTATGATGTGAGGAATGGTGTTAAAACCATCAGTGGCGGTTTTGATCTAACTTCAAGGGGGGTTCAAAATAACAACCCCAAAATATCAATTTAAAAAAAATACAAATTAGTTATATAATAATTATCGAATATATTATTAATTTAATGACTAGGAATTTAACTAAATATCTAGGCGGATAGTGAAATTGCATAAACATTAAATTTTTGACTATATTCATTTGATAAAATGCCTGATTTGACTATATGCCTACGACATATATAATACCATAAGGTTCCATGGAAATAACTGCAGCCGTTATAATAAAACCAAATAACGTACATATTTAATATTTGAGTATCTAGATCGCAGCAACTATAGAAGTCAGCCGGTATATACGTATAAAATGACATAATATAATAGGTATATCGGGCTGTATAATATATGTACACTAAATACAGTAGTATGTATTTGTATGTTCTGAGCACCTTTTTTACAGGGAGATTTCATTAGTTCAAGCGGGCATTTCTACATGCTCCACCGTGTAACACAAATTCTCAAAAACCCTAATGTATGTTCTGAGTACCTTTTTTACAAAGAGATTTCTACACACGTTCACTGTGTAACACAAAATCTCAACAAGTATAACACATTATAAAACTGTGTACCTATATCGTCTGTTACACAAAAATAAAGAACTTTTTTTTTAGATTTTTCAAAATCTAAATTTAAATTATCATACGGATATGCAATAGAGTTTAAAAATACTTCAACGTTCGTTAGATATTATTTATTTATAATAATAAAAAAAGTTTATTAAATAATTTGTTCTTTACTTGAAATAATTATTTCAGTTTATAATTAATTTTGGTAAAAAAAAAATATTTGGTTTGTACACAGTAAATACTTTAATGTGAGGGGTTACCATAGGTGAACAATATATGTGTTAACACCGTATTGTGTTACACGGAAAATCTGAGTTAACATAAAATTTTGTCTAAAAAAAATTGAGATTTTTTCGTTACACGGTAGACGTATGTAGAAATGTTCACTTGAACTAATGAAATCTCCCTGTAAAAAAGATGCTCAGAACATACAAATACATACTACTAAATACGCAAGTCTATACAGTATAGTGGAAAGACAAAACATAATATACTGATATACATATTATTTTGATTACCTATTATAATTGTTATCACGAACTTAGTTTGTGATTGTTATTAATTATTATTATTGTTGGGTGTAAAAATCAATCCTTTTTGATTTTTAAAACACAGGTAATAATTTATACGTAAAGGAGGCTGATGATTTTTTCGAACAAGTGTGCGTAGAAGATTTTACTACAAAAGAAGATGTTATACTCTGGAAACATCTTTTAAATGAAATTCGATATAGTACATATTGTTTTCAAGATGTCTGGGACGTATTACCTTTTGATCAAACTAGTATAACCATGCATTTAATGTCACACTGCAAAGTAAGTATGGGTATACATTTAATATTTATACTAGTTAACGATAAAACCGCATCACAGAATAATAGAATAATACATTTTATTTAATTATGCTTGTATAATGATAATAATAATATTTATTTTTGCAACAACAAATTACAATAAGGTATACAAAAAAATAAATAAATGAATAAACTATAGTTACATAATACTTATCTAATAAGCATATACTTGAGACGGATGAGCTGAAATAAGTATTATAGGTACTATATACTAATACTACTATACTTTTTTTAATTAAAATTTTTGAAAAATTATCATGCTGAGAGATCTACAAATCTACAATCATTATATAATGTTAAAGTGTTTTGGTTCAAGACGTACATTGAAACTCTAAAACAAATAAAATATATATAACCGTATTTAATTAACAAACTAAAATAGTAAAATGGCCTGTAGTTTACATCATACTTTATGGTGTGCCTATGTAAATGACTTGATTTACCTAAAACGAACATCTACGTAAGTTATCATGCGAAAATGGAGAACAATAAATACGACGAGATACCTGCTAGCTTGCATAGGTATCTTGGTATCTATATAATATTTCATACATGCAAATAAACTATATTAATAAATGCATACAAATATTATTAATAGTCGTGTAATGTATATAATGTGATATGTATATTGTATAAATCATTAAATTTTATATATCAGTAGCGACAGTGGCGTAGGTACACAGAATTTTTCAAATGGTGAGGAGGAGGGGAAGGAGCTTGAGAGTAAAAAATCTTTCAGTAGTCACAAGGTAAGGTTTAAAAATAAAGTAAATACTTTCATATATAGTAGCTATATACACATATATATATACAGGGTGTCCCAAAGAGATCTGACATTCTGACAAAATGAAATAACTTTTGTTCTAATCAATATTTTTTAGAAATTTCTTTTAAATATAATCCATAGACACTTGCGCTACATTTTTAGAATACATTTTTTATTTTTATTTTTTAATACTGAAAATAAAAAACTTAAAAATTGATAAAAAAATGTTTTCGAAATATTCAATATAGCCAATTTATAAATATGATTTTTAGGAAAATTTATATGGTAAAAATTTATTTAAGTCAAATGGCTGATTTTTTACAATTTTTTTAAATATCAATATTTTTGTTAGGTAAATCATAGTTATTTATAGTTTATACATCAAATATTATTAAAATAAATAACAATAAAAAAATAATTAGATTTTAACATGCACTTATTTAAAAATGTTCTAATAAAATATTTTTAAAAAACTTTATTATTATTTGAAATTACAAAGTTTCTAACATAAACTAGATCGTAATTTACTTAACGAAAATATTGATATTTAAAAAAATTGTAAAAAATCAGCCATTTGACTTAAATAAGTGTTTTTACCATATTTTTTTTTGATTTTTCTAAAAATCAGATTTACAAATTGGCTATATTGAATATTTCGAAAGAAATTTTTATCAATTTTTAAGTTTTTTATTTTCAGTATTAAAAAATAAAAAATGTATTCTAAAAATGTAGCGCAAGTGTCTATGAATTATATTTAAAAGAAATTTTTTTTAAATATTGATTAGAACAAAAGTTATTTCATTTGTCAGAATGTCAGATCTCAGTGGGACACCCTGTGTATATACTATACAGAGTGTCCCGCGAGGATTTACCCATTACGATATCTAACGAAATAATGGAGATATCAAAATTCTGGTTTTATAATAAGATTCACAGGGAAAAGAACTACAATTATTTCATTTTTAAATTTATTTTAATGTTTGGGTAAAAAAGTTAAAAAATATATTTTTTTATTTAATTATTTCCAAAAAAAATAAAGATAGCCATGTTGTAGAGTTTATTTTTCTGAAAATATTGACGTTTCAAAATTTTATTTTCATTAATTTCCTGATTTTAGATTCCTTCTGAACGAAGTGATGAATGTATTGATTTCACAATGTGTTTTTTTTTTTGTTTTTTGTCTGTGTACAGCATAACTAGTCGAAATAATGCTTCAATTTCAAACTTTGGGGATGGTTTCCGATGTAAAAGTGAATATCCTTGGTGCATTATAGAGGTCAAAAGTAATAAAGAATTTTTTTTGAAATGTTGGTAAAATTTTTTTGGCCATATCAAAATACTTGAAAATTTAATACAAAGTTTCTCATAAATTATTCTTATAGTGATTAAAAAATTATAAGAATACATATGCAAAATTTTTTTTTATTAGCACTTGAAGTTCTAATATTGACCAAAATTCATCAAAACTATGGATATATGCAAATTATTTTGTAGTTCAAAATTCATTAAATTATTTGTATTTATATCTAAGGTTAAAAAATTCAACACTAAGTTTTACATAAGTTTTGCTTCAAATAGCTGTAGGGAAAATTTGAAGCGTCATTATAGGAAAAATGTTTTGAGCGTTTGAGTTTTAAATTTTTATGAAATCAGGTATATGTATATCTATGATAATATAATAATCTATTATGAATTATGATAACTAAATGCAATGTTTTTGGAAAAATTGATTAACCATGCATTATTCAAAATGCGTTCTAATTGAAAAATAATATATTTTTTGTTTCAAAATAGAATATATGACAATATTTAAATATAATATATTCTAGACTGACAAATCATCTCCGTTCAGAATCGTTTTTCGTATACAATGATACATTGATACCTATCATTGCATTCAAATCTAACCTACCCTAGTCAGAGGTCCACCCCACCACCTAATGTACAACAGAGCGACATCCACTTACCTGGTTTTTAATATTTTTTCTAGTTTTGAAGATATAAAATATGATTATAAATGTATAACTATTAGGAACATGGAAAGTATTCGGCAGCCGTATGGGAATGAGCGCGGCGCGGCGGGTCACATGTTTGATAACATTACGGTGTTAAATAATTCACAATTTTTCTTGAAAATAAAAAAAAATATTAAAAATCAGGAAATAAATGAAAATAAAATTTTGAAACGTCAATATTTTCAGAAAAATAAACTTTACAACATGGCTATCTTTATTTTTTTTGGAAATAATTAAATAAAAAAAAATATTTTTTAACTTTTTTACCCAAACATTAAAATAAATTAAAAAATGAAATAATTGTAGTTCTTTTCCCAGTGAATCTTATTATAAAACCAGAATTTTGATATCTCCATTATTTCGTTAGATATCGTAATGAGTAAATCCTCACCAGACACCCTGCAGTATATATGTAAAGAGTAGGGTTGTAATAATTATTAAACACACGATTTAAGATACTATATCATGTCATGTCATGGGTAAATATAAAAAAAAATAATAATAAATAATAAAAGGCTTCAACCTTTTAGCACCCCTCCTCTATGCATACGCTACTGCAGGTATAATATATTACAGAATCTACTTACCAAATAATATCTAGGTAGGTACTAATAATTATAAATGTATGCCTCATGTGTTATTGCTAATGCAAATATATTTACTGTTTTATAATATTATAGGCATATATATTATATATTATACAGGTATATGGTAGGAGTACTTCAAATGCTTTTATTTATACACTATTAATTAACAAAAAATACCCATTTAAATGTATTATTCTATAATAAAATATATTTTCCACAGCATGAATCCATCGCCAAAGTGATTAGCATAGAAACTGAAGAATTCTTTTGTTACACAGTTTTTTCTCGACTAGGCCAAGTGGGCATTTATGATGGTCATCTAAACTTACTAAGGGAATACGTTTTACAATTGTCTCAGTGTCCCGACGATTTAGTTCGGGCAGCTCATCGACGGCGAAATATTTGGATCAATGATGCAATATATTTACCAGATGCCCAATTCATAGCTATTGCTGCATCAGACGGATCTATCCATTTTGTTGACACCGTTTGTTTAGTTCATGTGCCAACTTTTTGCATTACAGGTAAATAATGGACACGATTTTACTGCTGCAGTGAAACCTAGCTTGTAATAATTAGGCATCAATTTATAATTAACAATTTAATACAGGATTAAAAACAACGCCAATTTGTTTAGAATACTGTCCAGGTAGTTCTTCACTTTTATTTATTGGTGATGATAGTGGCAGTATTACTCAAATGGAATTTCTCCAACCAAAACGATCGTTGTTCAAACGAGATCCGACGAATAAAGTTGATACATATTTGTGGAAAGTTAGTAACTATATTATATAAATGAATTATAGTCCTGCACAAAATATTTTATATGTATCAGAAGGGAAAATTTAACTTTTATAGCATTTGGTATTTTATTTTATTAAAATATAGCTAGCTATAGGTATAGGTAAGTGTAAGTCTAATAGAAATTGTACGATTGAAAGCCTAATCAAAATTCGTAAGAATAGGAGGCAGTTTTATTTAATTGTCAACAAATACAATTATAACTTCGTTTTTATTTATTTATTAACGTTTAAGTAAGCATAAAGTTAAAAGTATTATATTGCCTTCCCTTTCATTGCTCGTATAATATATTCATTATTCAACTATTATAACGAAGGACGAAGTAATAGGCGGAGAACTGTTGTAGGTATACCTACTTGATAAACCATTCACTATAAAAGTATGTGCCCACCTACCTATATCATATTTATAATTAATAATTATACAAATATATTGTATATATATGTATATGATTATAGTTGCGATATTATTGCAACATATAAATATTTAAGTAGTAAAGTATACTTACCTATACAAATAATAAAAGTGTATCTATATTATAATAGAAATTTCAAAATGATATCTAATATAATTTTTAAATTATTGTAAGTTGTTCAAATTGGAGGAATATTATATTATTATATTTATATTTATCGGTTAATCCATTTAATGTAAAATGCTTATAATTTCAAAAGATTTTAATATTTTTAATGATTAGGTATATATTTTAATAGTCGTTACATTTTTCGCTTTAATTTTTAATTTTTTTAATGACAAAATGCAGCATATTTTTTGGAGTATTTTGATGTGTAAACATATTGAATTTTGGAAAGTAGTTAATAAGTTATTAGTACCTACCTATTTATAGTTGAGTGTACTCCCGCAAAATGATGATCCAACATCATAAAATTTTTAAATATTTATAACTAATAAACAACTTGTGAACAAATCGATTTTTATGTATCGAAATACTCCGAATAATAATATGCTTCGAAATATACACAACATTGTAGGTCGATAAACAGTAAATAAAATAATATAAAAACTATATTATTATTTTCCAAAAAAATGTTCCCATCTGTGAAGCTTGTTACTCACACCAACAAATTACTATAAAACATACCCTAACAGAATTACAGAATGTCATCTGTACGAACAGGAGTGAATAACTCATTTTGACAGAAACTCTCGACGGATCCCTCGGACGGGAATTACCCGTTTCCGCCAAAATTTGAAATGACCGATTCCGCCATCGCCCGTTTCCGCCAATTTAAAAAAGGTTCGATTCCCGTTTCCACCAATCTACCTGCTATGGAATAATAATAATTATTATTCATAGTTCATAAATTTTAAGTGTTTTGGTTCATCGTCGATCGTAAAAATGTTTTAATTAATTTCAATTCACTAAAACTACGTACACATGATGCGTTAGTAGGTACATAAGGAGATGTTAGATACAAATGAGCAATAAGCGATAGTCATAGTTGTACACATTAATCTATGATAGTGGCGACTTTAAATACACACATACATACTCTATAAAATATATATTTATTACTTAAATATGGAATCATTGTATATAAATCGATAAGATTGAAACTACCAATAAGAACATTTTTTACTCCATAAAACTACTATATCTATTTATGAATAAGTGACTTTTACTTTATTATTGTACTTATTAAAACTATATAACAAAATATTATGTAATTATTATTTGCTTTATTATTTGTAAATATATTTTCCAATATTTAATATTATCATATTATATACGACGTACAATTACTTCAAGTTGAAAATAATACGAATAATACTGCAATTAATACAGAATATTAAAATATAATACATTATATTATTATAATATAAATAATTATAATAATTTTACCATAGCAGGTAGATTGGTGGAAACGGGAATCGAACCTTTTTTAAATTGGCGGAAACGGTACATGCCTCCTCGAACCGAACCCGATTCCAAACAAGAAAATCCTTATTTGTTTAAAATTAACCAATTTAATCGACGAAATATAATCGAATTGTTAAATTAATGTAATATAAATTATTATTGTAAATAGTAGTTAAGTCACTTTAACTAATGGTCTCTGTTGCTAAGTTGTAGGTATTTAAGATCAATTAAAGACCAATCATAAAAAAAAGCAATCAGTTAATTAATTTAAGATTGAGTTGTTAAATATAATTGTTATGTCTCATAGGATTTGGAATATCAACAAGAATGGGTTAAAGTATACATATGCGGGAATCCAATTCATCCAGATAGTATCAAACATATTATTTATTGTCAATCCGATGAAGCTACAATAAGTTGTTGTCAAGACCACAAGCAATCTCTTGTCATCAAACATATAAGAGATGAATGGAATCCATATGTATTTCACATTCGACATGTATTAATCATAGTTCCATATAAATTACTCTATTTATGTTTAGAATTTTAGACTGTTTAACGTATATTGAAAATATTATAATAGGGAGTACGATGTTTTCATTACAATGCAACACTTAAATTATTGGTGACTGGATGTTCGCATATAGTTTATTTATGGAATCCAGTAGTAACAAAATTATATCTTGCTAAACTAGAAGGCCATAAGAATGTAGTTGTAGATGTCAGAATTTTCGAACATTTTAATCTTGTGATTAGTATTTCAAAGGATGAAGTAATATTTACAATAAACAAAAATATTCAAATTTAATTAAAAATATATTTTTGGTTTCAAAATAGGTACTGAAGGTATGGAGTTTAAATACCTATGTTTGTTTACAAACAATTCAATTTGATTTTCCAGTGTATAATGTACTCGGAAAATCTGTCGAATTTAGTAGTACTCGAACATTTTATCCAGGACCAATCATTAAACAACCACCAGAAGAACAAGCATCATTAAAATCCATTGACGCAAGTAACATAACTAGCGTGCAAACAAGTGTTTATATGCCTAAGTTAATAATTTAAAATACATACATGAATAATATAATTAATACTCAATAATTTATAATAAACCAAATGTTTTTTTAGGGAAAACTGGCAATCTGAAGTATTGATAATTGCTTGCTCTAACTATTTATCGACGTTAAAACAAAATTTAAAGGATTACTCCCAAAATCATTCTCCTCTTCCTCCACCGATAGAAGACAAAAAACCAGCACTTCCGTCAGAATGGAGTTTTAGCGATACCGATCAGATTATCACTGACGAAATTGATAGCACATTAGTAGAATCACCGAAAACAGAAAATAATAAATTAAAAAAATTACTTATTAAATCAAGACCTTCATTAGACCATGAAGCTTTTAACTTGGATACACATAAAAAACCGATAAATCCTAAAATTAAGAAGCATGTAGATGAAATGGTAAAACATGGAACACCTTATTTAGCAATGCATTTATGTCCCGTATATAAATTAGAATTGTCTAAGAATTTGGTGTTGAGTGATGCAACAAAATCAAGATTCCCGTTTATGGAAAAAATTGATGAAATATTTAGTGATGGAATCGCATATGATGAAAAAGTGAAATCGCCAGTGAAGGAACAAAATAAAGGAAAACCGATTAACATAAAAAATTTGATGGAAGTTATAAATAAATTAGAATTAGATGAAGATGATGATATTGAAAAAATTATAAACGAATTTATTTAATAGTATCCATCTCTCATCGGTCAGTTTGTTCATCAGGCTCTGCACTGATCAGTCAGTTAAGCCACGTTTTATTATTATTATTATTTTTTTGTTTCCCATTATATTACATTTGGGTAAATTCGTGGTGTAAATCAGTTAAAAATTAGTGAATTATAAATTATAATTAACCTATATTTTATACTTATACAAGATAAGTAGTCGAAATAATGCTTTGATTTTCAACCAGAGCAGTTTGTGATAGGAAATTGGATATAGTTAGTTCAATATTTATCAAAATAAGCGACAGAAATAACAAAAAAAAAAAATTCAGTTTGGTTAGGTACCATATGATAATGGTAAGAGGAGGCTAACTTCACTCATTTTTATGTGTCCACTAGCTCTAAAAAAATAAATTAAAAATATTCTGTTAAATATCAACTGTTATTATTAAATATTAATTAATATCTAATACATATTAGTCTTAATTTATTTATTTTCGTATATCATATCACAGAATGTAACTTAAATATTTAATCTATTCAACGTTCTTTAACAACTTTATCTAATTCATCGCAAGATTTAGATTTACTGCTCCTGAAAAAAATAAAAAATAAATAAATTACACAACCTATTGGTTATTTGATTATGCCATGGAAGCAGATTATAGAATATAATTTACCTTTTGATGAGATCTCTTCGTCCAACTTGAATAACAATCTGGCCACATTTTACTTCTTTAAAAAGCGCAATAGCTTGAGAATGTTTGAAACCATCCATACTTTTGCCATTAACGCTGATAATTTCATCACCTATTACAATTTAAATAATCATATGACAGATCAACAAGTCTAATATAGTTTTAACATACCCTCTTTTAAGAGTTGTGATTCTGCTGCTTGACCAGTAGGAAAAATCGTTTTAACGAAAATCCCCATGCATCCCTTTGGAGAGTCAATTCCGCCAACGATACTAAAACCTAAAGACTTATATCCTGGTCCCTTATGAAAAATGATCGTTTTTAGAGACATAGATAATGATCTAGGTCTTGGTAAACGAGGTAGCTGGGTATGTTTGGGTCGAGATTGATCTAAATGCACAGAGAATTTTCGCATTCCAGTCATCTTAGGTTTTTCCTCTAACTTAATTTCAGGCAAAGATGATTGCCTTGAATAAAGGGGCTCGTGTACTTCTTCTGACTTAACTGGGTATTTAGGAACAGTTGGGGGTTTTTGAATTAATAAAACTTGTTCTGTATTTGAATTTGGTTGGCATTTAGATCTAGAAACAACGAATTCTATGCTATACTTCGATGAACGCATTATGGATTCCACATCCTGACGCCTTAAGCCCTTTACTCTAGTACCATTGATTTTTATTATTTCATCTTGAATACATAATTTACCATCCCTGAAAAAAATGACTAGGTACATTATTTTTTTTTTAAATACAGTACTAGAGTATTTCATCTTACCTAGCTGCTGGACCTGACAAAGCTGTAATAATTAATGCACGAGTTCTCGATGAAGAGTCTCGATACTCTACATTAACTCCAACATCTTCTCCAAGACGTTTGCTAAATCGAATGGTTTTCATCTCGGCATGCCGGTCACTTGAACTTATGCAGCTATTTTTTTTCAATAAAAACCTTTGATAAAGACTCATATTTCGTTCAGGTTTTTTACATTCTTCACACATTAATGATGAGACCTCCACATTCGATCCAACTTGAAGTTCCTTAACATCACCTCTTCGTAATCCCATACGAACATTTTTCCTAGAAAATTCATCATTATCAACTGAAGACTGTGATTTTATCGACCCTCTAGGTGAGTCTCCGCCAGTTCTAGTCGAATCACTCTCATAACCACTTTCATCTGCTTTTATTACTACACGATTTTTCTCGTCAATTTTGTTTATTACAAACGTTTCACCAAAACTTGTATGTCTTCTCCTTCGGGTTTTAAGATAAGAATTTTGATTTACACGATTTGTAGCTTGATTGAACATATTAAGAAGGTCTTCATAACTTAAAGTCTGTAGGTCATCAATACTTTTCTGTAATCCTAATACCTTTTTATTAGAAATAAGATATTCTAAAATGCACTGTTCTTCGAGAGGATTTTCATCGATGTCAACAGATAATGTCGTTCTTTTAATAGACATACTTTTGGGAGGAATTATTTTTACTTTTGAAGCGTTTTCCATAGCATATAAATCCTCAAGACCTTTTTGACATTTTTCTTTTAGCCAATCTTGATCTTTGTCTTCTAAAGTCCTTGGTTCTTCAATACTTCTAATACTTTCTATTCTTGATAAACGTTTATTTTGGTTAGTATGTAATTTATCAATGTAATTTTGATGCAATTCAATATTTTGATTATTCATATCTTTCGTAGATATAGGTGACCATTGTCTTCTACGATTAGGAGAAACTTGCAGTATTTCAGAAGAATCACTTCTTTTTAACTGGTCCCATTTTCTTCCAACTTTTTTACCCCAAGTTGCTAAACCTAACATAAAATCGTATACGATTAAAGTATAAGCAATTATTATACGGGTGTTTTAAAAAATTTACTTTTTTTATGAGATTTTGGTGAACCATTATCAGGTGTGGTACATCCTTTTGGTGTTGCATAGCCGGGAGATACATCTCTATGATCCTGTTCAATAGGCGACAAACTGACAAGTTGAGGGCTTGGATCAGAACAACGCCTTTTAAAAAGTCTCATGATTTTTATATCAGCTGAAAATCATATTAAATATTTAATAGCCATATATAAAAAAAACTTAACATGATTATTACGTGAACATTTTACAAATATACTAAGTAAAATACAATTATAATAAAAGTAAATCGTAAAGACATTCAGTTCTTAAAGATTCGAGAAAATGAGATTTAAACCTGTTTTTTTCATATTGCTGTTTTAAAATATTTTTTAGTTTATTATAGTTTATTGCCAAGAGAAATCTCTTAGGAAAATTTATAGAATTCTCGAGTGGTATAAAGTGGAGTGCGTTGATTAAGTAATTAATTATATTAGTACGTCTTTTCTTCTACTTTCTATAACAAATTTAAAAGCCTAAAGATCTATGACATATTTTTCTGGTCTATTGGTTGATAAGTACCAATTAATTTTTCAGTTTTCATAATAATAGTTAATAATTATACATTATTATGGTTTATTAAAAACCTAAATTAATATATTAAATATAAACATTATCGTAGTGTTTTAAATTTAATAATAATTCCTGTTATTTTATATTTTCTTAAGATATTCTTATTATAATTATGTTTCAGGTTGTTTTCAATTTTTATCTACAAGATGGATTTTTAAACATGTTCATCTGGGGCTGTTTGAATATTATAATTTGAAATTTTCTATTCTATTTGATTTTGTGTTCATGTTTAATTTACAACACATACTAAAAAATCGAATAAGCGTATTTCAAAAAGAAAAAAAAAACGGTTACCTATCGATTAATCAGTTATTAAAAACAATTTATTTTTGGTTTGAATATTAATTTTTAATTAATCGAAATAATCGATTAAATTATGATATTATAATGATTGAGTGGTCAAAAAATAAGCTATAGCTCTTCCCCATTTTTCTTTTGATAGTACATTTTTCAAATTTAGATTTTTAGAATATAAAAATATTGTTTATATATATATGTATAATTGTTAAGTACTTATATCTAATTACCATATTTTTAAATACCTGATATTTTTTTACTACTTAGGGAGTGTTCTAATGTGATACAAACTTCTATTTTTTAAACAAGGACCTCATTTTAATACTGAAAATTATTTAGCCGGCGATTTTCTTGAAAACATACGTGAACATAAATCAAAATCTAGTAAGTAGTTTCTGGGGTTAATAAAATGTTTATACTAATTACTAAGGATCATAATCCTTTAGTGAGGTTTTACAAAAATATAAACTGTTTTATTTCATATTAGTTGTAGTACCTATTCATTATACTTTTGAAAATTTCAAAAACAAGAATTTGAATATATATGTGTATAATTTAAGCACAATTTAGTTTAATATCATTAGAATTAAGTTCACGATATATTTTTATAAATAATGTTTGTATCTCAATGGCCTATTAGCATTTTTTTTAATTAATAAAAAATATAAATATTCAGATGGATTTTATTTAATCTTGAATAATCTAGCGCGTTGCTTAAGTTATGTTAAAATGCAATACATTTCATAATAATAAATGCAAATTTTAAATAATATTTGTGATGTAGATACGGGCTTCATAACTAAATCATAAGTCACAACACAAGCTTTAAAAAGGTTAAGCATAATTTACATTTGACTTTCAATTATTCACTTATTTTAAATAACAGTTGTATTAGTTGTAAAAATAAATTGTAACATTCACTATTCGATAAAGACTTATAATAGTGTATACATCTCTCTGTGAACAGAATTTAGCAATTAAAAATATTTTTGATACAAGGAAAGTTCAAAATATATAGGTATCTATGAATTATGATGTATCTATATGTATATATTTGTATTTATTTATCGAATATTATTTTTAAATACTAGACATATATTATATATATATCTGTTTATATTATAAGAATTTAATCATCTATAATGTTATACCTAATATAAAAATTATTTTAAAATGTTAATGTTTTAGTAGTTGAATGGCAGTAATACTCGTAACTCGTAAGTCTATAAGTATCTCATTTAAAGGTTTTTATTTACTTATAAATGATGTAAATTAAGTAATAAATATTGGTACAATCGCGTTTTTTGATACCTACTTCGATGTATTTGCATACTTTATAACCACATTATAGGTAAATGTATAATGGTATATTGGTAAAACGTTGTTTATACGCCAGTTTGAAAGTTTGCCAAATGTATATTTTTGTAAATCACTGTCTGCGTTGAATCATTTACGTTTGTTCATACATTTTTACACATAATTGGCACCATAGCAGGCATGTTAAGCTACAGTAACTCGGTTGGGATTAAACTTTTTGATTTTCACGGTAAAACCATCAAGAAATTATAACATAGGTACCTACCTATATAGCTAGTATATAATATGTATTAGTGTGCCTACACGCTCTGTATATTACTCATAATACTAATTTGACTATAGCCCATTAAATGTAAATTATGTGATAGTGTAGGTACCTACAACAACATACGTATACCGTATGACTATTATGACCCCGTGAGGAAAACGAATCCAAAATAATAATAAAAAACTTGTATAATATACACTCAACAACATTAAAATCAATGACCTGGCAACATTTTCATAGCATTATTATTATTATTACTATCATCGTCAATCGTCATTATTGTTAATACAATTATTGTGTCTATATTATTACGATGTTTATATTGAGTGTTGAAAAAAATTACGAAGATCCATGATGAAATGACGAATCGTTAGAAGTCTATAATACTCGTATCGTATAAGTAGTATTTGTAACATAAGTTAATGTGGTATGTCGTTGTACTTGACCGCCCACTGAAAAGAACTGAAAGAATTAAGAAGTCGTTTTATATGATATACAAATCGATTCGTAGGTACCTACACCTTATGCACAGGTGACCGGATAGGGGGCGACAAAAAAAATAATAATAATAATAAAACCTACAGTTTAGGCAGTGCAGACAAACAACTTACAAGCCATTTCGTTACTTATGTTAGTGGTACTTCCGTTATGTTGAACATCTATTAGCATTCAGATGTAAATACATAATATAAAAACACCTATATTAATATAGTATAATAATGGCTGATACAGTCTAACATAGTTATATCACTATAGCAGGTACCTTCCTATTAAATATGTATTAATATAAAATAATGTTTTATTTATTTTGAATGTTTTTTATTTATAAATTAGAATAAGTTTTCGTCAAATTTCAAACATATAAGTATACATATAACATTGTGTTAAACCATCGTTCGATCTTGGTTTACAATTTTTTCTTTAAGATCATTTATTCATAGTATTATTTTAATTAATATCTAAGTACCTTATGGCTTATACCTATATAATTATTAATATATAATAAAGTAATTAATTATAGGTATATAACAATACGCCGAAACTGTTTGCCCAACCCAACACAGCTAAACTCGGTCAAGTTTTACTTAATCAGCAAAAAAATCGATTACACTATTGCAGGATAATTATTATGACTTAATTTATTATTGATATTATTTAAATTGTTTGCAATTAATTTTTTTTTAATAGACGATAGGTACCTATATAGATAAAAAAAATGGTTTAATTTCGAATTATTTTCGATTCTATATAATTCACATGCATACATAATTATTATACATTACCAGCTATATATTATATGAAGATGTTTTACTTAGTATTATGAAAAACCGTAATTAATAATTCTTAATAAAATACGTTTTGAATAACGTTGAATGGACACGGCCGGTTAAACGCGTGTTGTTTGCTTGGGAACAAACACCGGGCACCACACCTATATTATGCAGTATTATAGGTACAACTATACAGTGCCGTTTGACCAGAACAAGTACTGTTATAAGAGGCAAACTTAGAAAACTACTACAACCGGTTTTTGTTATAATATCATTATAAAAAGGCTACATACATGACCCGCAGGAGAAGCCCATTCAACATTCAACAGGAATAATTCCGCACATTTCAATATTTACATAATATTAAAGATTGTACTTGTAATAGGTGCCTACGTAGCAAAATACATTATTTGAAACACATATTTTATACAATAAACTAATCAAACGCAAGAGAATAATGAATAATTTATTGTTGATTATCGTTTTTAATCAGAATCGATTTGTTATGAATATAGACTTGATTTCTGGATTGATTACCTGTAATAATACTGAACTGTAGCTGGTCTCAGTCATAAAGTTTACTTAACCCTTCGGCTTTCATTACTATAATTACTATAGTTATAGTCGCATGACATTTATACCGTCCGCCACTGGCCCCGACCAATATTGTACCCAAATACCCATCATTAATATTATTATTGTTCTAGATTATTCAAATTATTTTTTACCATCATATACAAGTAGATGCACTAAAAAACACTATAAACAATTTTTAATTGGTATTATATAGACACTATTTAAATAATGATCAATCATCATACTCGCAATATATTAAATAATGAAAAACAAAATTAACATTTTAGAAAACAAATGAAAAACTATAATATTTAAATACTATATGCAATGCATATTCAGAAAAAGAAAGTAAAACGCTTAAAAACACAATAAAATAATTTTTCAAGTGTAATTGATTGTAAATTGTAATAAAAAATAAAATATATTTCTATCGCTGTTTTATCTCTTTAAGTTTATGACCTTGGTACAAAAAGTTACACGGTTAGTTGCGCGGGATACCTACTTATAATATATTGTATCCCCGATATAGTCTATAATATGATATAAAAATAGGTATCCAAAAATGAAAATAAATAACGTTGGATATAACGAGTATAGCTATCAACGATAGATAAATGAAAGTTGGACAACTATTAATGAATATTCATAAAACTTAGTTTATGAAATCTTGAGATACCCATATATTATGTATTTATGTTTAACAGAGAGAAACACTATAAGTGGTGCACATAATTTATGTTGGTTTTGACGTGAAATTGTTTACAATTTAATTTTAACTACCAATTTCGATTTTATATAACATAATATAGCTTAACAAATCCGAGGAGTTCACTTTGCTGTATTATAAATGTCTAAACCTATTATACCTCATCATATAGATCAGCTGGTAACTTATCACTGTTTTAATGGACGTCAATTATTTGGATTTAATGAGAAATCTTTGTTACGATGATTAACTGTCAGCCTGCATATTTTCTAAGGATATTTTATTATAATTATTTTTATAATGCTATTACTATTTTTTGCTAAAATAAATCTTATATATATAATAATATGGTAATATTATGTGCAACACATTTTATGATATTACTAGATTTTATTAACTTTAAAGCCGATATCGATTACCGTAGACCATAGGTACCAAATAATTTTTAGAATTTTCGTGATTTGAACGTATTTCTTAAAAATTTGAACTTTTAAACGATTATTATTAAAACGACTGGCTTTTTCGAAATATTTCAATCGGAGCGTGATATGAGTTGCTATTATACTCGTATATTATTAAATTTTCGAGCATTAATAAAACATAAGACAACATAAGACAGAAAAGTTCTAATTAGAAGTTAGACCAAATTTCTACGAAAATCCACACGTAAAGTTAAAAATCACAAGCGTTTTTACTGCTCCTAAAGGTGATATAAAAAAATAATAATAAATAACATGCGTGTATCTATGTCAATATAATACTATACATTAATTTTTTTATTGCTATACAAATTAAATATTTAAATTTATATTGTATAATTATATTTTAAATAAGTCATCTAAAAAGTAAAAACTGTAATATAATGTCTAACAGATCACTAAAAAATATTATTATTTAGTTAACTTTTTTTTTATATAGATTTAAAATTTTATTTTTATGTAATAAATTTGCACTAATATACTTCTTATGTTAAAAATGTTTAACTATACATTCTGAACACTGATTATAAATAAACGAATAGCCACATTTACAAATATTTTATTACGCATCTAATAAATAACTAAAAATTAATATTTTAGTTGGCAACTATAAGCTAGTAACAAAACTATATAAATGACGTTTTTAAAAATGTTTGATATAAAAAACTAATATGCTTAATGTATCTAATTCAGAATGTTGGTATAAAAAATCATGATTATTCAGATAATAATATAATTGTGTATAAGATAGTTTATTTTGTCACGAAATACCGATGTATTGATGTATTTAATTGATCAATTTTTGTTTTCTATTTACCATTTGAAGAACTTTTGGTTTTAGTTATTATAAAATAATACTTTTATATTATTATTTTTTATATATTTTCACTTTCCTAAACGCAAACCAAGATTTTTAGAAATTGTTTAAATAATTACGAATATTAGTATATTATTAACACTGAACCAATAATTGACTAGGTACCTATATTTAGTATTTATATAGAAATGGTGGTTTGCCTAGGGCAGTTTTTCAACGAAATTTCGCTCGACAATTATACTTTAAACAGTTATAATATTTTTACTTATATACCTAACGCATAATATATTAAATTACAAATAATATGGCTCAAAAATATTGTAACTAAAAAATAAAATAACAATCTAAAAATGTACCATTATTATAAGATGTAAAATAATTTAGATTTAACAATATTATGATTTATGACTTATTTAAAATTAGGTATTTGTTATTCAACTACATTCTTTTACCTATTGAGAAGGTCAGTTGAGTAAAATCAAAACGAATCGATTATATAAAATAAGTATAGTAAATTAGTAACCGTAAACGGCGTAAACCGTATAAGGCGTATAACATTATTTTTAGTTGGGCAGTTAGGTATAATAGTTAAATAGTGTATAATCAAATTATACTATAGGTAATATTGCTACGGTTTATTGATTCATCCATCTAAAAATGAGTGTGATATTTTTGTTAATTAAAATTAAAACTATTAGATATTGTTATAGTTTTTAAACAATAGTATTGGTATTTATGTGTTCAAATGTCGAAATAACAATTTAAAAACTTTTTTTAAATTTCTTTATAGGTACCTACAACAGTTGTACATACATTTCAATCATTTCATAAACGTTGATCGTATTTTTTTTACTAAACTCGCGTTTACGATAGCCGCGTCATCCGTGCATTAGAAAGATGTTGTCGGTAGGTACCCTAAAGGTTAAACGAACCGTATATATTGGGTATAGTTACTACTCACTAGTCTGTTGTAGACATAATAATTTATAATACAATTATAATGTAACTATTGTATAAATACCACACACAGAATGTTATTAAGGAGTACTTACAGTTTTTTTATAATTGCGGGTAAGTATTCCTTATGTCGTTCCAAAACATATGCAGCTATTGGGGCAATGCAAATTGAAATGAACGATGAAACAATGTAGCCACTAGCCAATGAAAAAAACCAAAAACGGAGCACTAAATAATAATTGCATCATCATTTTTGTATGTTGTAACCCGACAGTTCTCAAATAGTAAGACGTGAGATACTAAGATTGTTAAAATTATATAAACTAACTAAAAAGTATTATAAATCATGGAGAATGGAGATAACCCAGAAGGCCAGAAACTATTCAACTAAGTAAAAGGCAATAATATAGGCTCTTTAATAGTTATACAATTTCTATTTTCTATCAGTTTATTGATATCAATCAATTATTACGTTTGTTCAAACGATGGATATTGTTCTGGGTATTATCATTTGTCGACACTTACGTTGTTATCGTAGATTATCTGGAATATATACGACGACTATTCTCAAACTTCCATTACAGGTCCACAGAATAACGTATTATTTATTTAATTGTATTTTTTTACTATACAAAACGAATTAAATTAATACATTTTCTTGTCTGAAGCTATTTAATTTAACTAAATTGTTCACACCTTATATATATTTTCAGTTTGGAATTAGTACAAAATTTTAAATTTAAATTATTGTATTTTAGGTCGAGCCGGCCATAACATTTAATGTCTAAATAAAACCATGTTATTATTATATTAATTGAATAACAATAGATAATTGTTTTATAAACAAGAATTATTTATGAATATATCATTTAAAAATTTAAAAACAGTACAATAGCGTCAATAATTATTAAATACATTTACATGGTATATATTATGTAATTATAAACATGATAGGGGCGATGAGAAAAAAGAATAATAGGTAAAACTTGAATATTTCTCACACGTTAGGTATAGGTAGGCTACTGGGGCAAAAATGTATCGTATAAAATTGAAGTACGAACTAGAAATATAGGCCATATGCCCATATATAAAGACGTAGGTATTCGTGGGATATATTGATTACGTCTCGTGGAGTTGTGTAAAGTAATTGACGGGGATGATAAAGTTGGTCCCTATTGACCTATATTTTATACTTTTATAATATTTATGGAAAATGAGCTTGAATAAACCTTTACAATAACCTCATTTAACTCAACCCAACACAAACCTGTATATTATCGTTATTTTTTTTTTAATTTGAAAGATATAAAAAACCATCTCAACCGACATATTAGAACAGAGCCGTTACAGCGTTTTTCATATGATATTTATATGAAAAAATATTAGTTTAGATATCACTATTAAAATATATTTATAATTTATAATTTATAAATATATTTCATCAAAAGAAATAAATTAAATATCAAATAGTTTTATAATGTAGATTTTATATTTTTAAATATTTTCATATAATAACATACCTAATATAAATTTCTAATAAAGAATTGAATCAGTTTTAATGAATTCAATATAAAACAATTTTGAATGAAATAGATATCCATCTCATTTTACGCTTATTGTCATTTATTGTTTTATAACGACATCTTTCAATGAAAGAAATTTTAAAATGTTAAGTACGTAGCCGAGAAGGTATCTCATTATAATTCAATATGTATCATAAAATATAAATTATAAGCAAATTATAATGACTAACGATTGTTGACTAGTGTAGATGTATAGTAAATATTAAGTATATAGTATTAATAAGATATGATATGCTTAATATTAAGATATTATATACCTATAGGTAGTAAAATTATAAATAAATTACCGAGCATCGTCTTTGAAATCATCGGCGATCGTTATTTTAAATTTTTATAAACAGAATGTGAGATTTGCGGATGGCGCCAGCATTCTTCTACTATAGTACTATGTCAGTACGATAAACTAATATAAAACCTACCCAATAACTAAAAAGTAATAGGTATTATACTGACATACTGTACAGGGTGATTCTTTTAAGTGGGTACACTAATTATCTCAAAAAGTATTTACTTTTTTCAAAATTTTTTTTACGTGGTTTCAAGTTGTTAAAAAACCAACGTTTTTATTAAAAAATGATATTTTTAACATTTTTTTTATCCCTGTAATTTTGTAAGTATTTTACTTTTTTGAATGACAACATGTAGTTTTAATTTGATATTCCAAAACAGAATATTTTTCTAAGTAATTTGTTATATAAAAATTGAATTTAGGGCAAGTAGTTTACGAGATATAGGTATTTAAAGTTTAGATGAGCGGAGTGGAGTGGTACGGGTTTACCCCGCAAAATGTTTGTCCACTACTCAACTTGTCTAAACTTTAAATAGATATAACTCATAAACTACTCGTCTTAAATTCGATTTTTACGTATCAAAATACTTAGAAAAATATTCTGCTTTGGAATATGAAATTAAAACTCTATGTTCTCATTCAAAAAAGTAAAAAACTTAAAAAATGATAAGGATAAAAAATATTTAAAAATATAATTTTTTAATAAAAAAGTTGGTTTTTTAACAACTTAAAACCATGTAAAAAAATATTTTGAAAAAAGTAAATACTTTTCGAGATAATTAGTGTACCCACTTAAAAGAATCACTCTGTATACCGTATTCAGACATTCAGTAGAGCTCAGACAGGTTAGCAATAGTAATGCAACTGCTACTGCAGGTGTTCTCGAGGGAGGTGGGTATATATTACTGCAGGTGTCACAGGGTAGTTTAAAAATTTATAACATAAACTATAGTAGTATAGTATGTTATATAGGTAATAATAAATTTCCTTGAACTAAAATGATTAATAAGTGAAAATATTTTTTATAAATAAAAATTGGGTGGGTGGGTGACTAATTTTTTAAGACTGCATGTGCTCTTATTATACATCTGTGCGTCACTGGTACCTAATATAGATACAGGAACTATAATAATTAGCAATGAATATCCAATATTATTGGAATAATATAAATTGTTTATTATAATAAGTAATATTGTTAAATGTCCAGGGGGATTCCGACCAATATAATATAATTGAATCACTAAAGTGTGTTACAGCTTACTTCAGGCTACAATGCTACATCACAACTAGTAAATCCTTGTCTTCCCCCGACCATATCACGTTTGGGAATCCCTGATAGTCTGATAGTATGAATATAATATTAAATTATTTAAATAATTAATATATGGTATCTTACATTATTGTCCTATACATTATAATATGCAATTATTAAACAGTAAACAAATTATTTGTGTTGAGATACATTTTTTTGTATTTTGTTTACTTACATAATTAGTATGATGAATCTATTAAATTATTATCGAGTGAGCAAATTATTTAAGAATAAATATAAAAAAAAGCGGGTAAGTCGTGTATGTCGCTCTGCTGTACAGTAGGTTACAAGTGGGTTACTGTAATGGATGGAATTAAATTTGAATCCGATGATATTATATCATTGTATACAAAAAACGATTCTGAGCGAAGACGGTTTATCTGTCTAGGATATATTATAGATTATTAAAAATTTTCAAATCTTAGATTTAAAAAGAAAAATTTTTATGAATTTCTAGTTTGAAATAATTTGCGAATTTTCGTGATTTTTACATAAATGTTGTCAAAATTCAAACTTTGAATGCTTGTAAAAAAAAAATTGTGACTACGCATTTCTTTTATTTTTCAATTTTCATTGTAAAAATATATTATGAGTCTTGTATTAATTTTTCAAATCTTAGATATAAAAAGAAAATTTTTTATGAATTTCTAGCTTAAAATAATTTCTGTATTTTCGTGATTTTTACATAATATGTTGTCAAAACTCAAACTTTGAATGCTTAAAAAAAAAAATTGTGACTATGTATTCCTTTTATTTTGCAACTGTTATTGTAAAAATATGTTAGGAGCCTTGTATTAAATTTTCAAATCTTAGAATTAAAAAGGAAAACTTTTATGAATTTCTATCTAAGATAATTTGAACATTGCCGTAATTTTTACGTATTTAGTCAAAATTTGAACTTTAAATGCTTATAAAAAAAATCGTGCCTACGAATTTTTAATATTTTTTAACTTCTATTGTTACAATGTGTTAGAAGCCTTGTATTAAATTTTCAAGCTTTTCTACCGAACAAATAAATTTTTATCGATATTTATAGAAAAAAAAACTAAAAAAGTTGAAAAATTAAAATGTCAGTAAACAGCTCAAAACAAATCTAAATATTTTTAAAATTTTATCAAATATATAAAACGCCTATATAAACATTCAGTCAAAATTTCAAGTATCTGCGGTAATTTGTTTTAGAGTTACACCAAAATAAGGAAATCGCTAAAAGTGAAAATCCAATGTTGTAAAAATTTAAATTTCAAATGCTCATAAAAATTTAATTTGAATTTCCGGTGGAATTTTTATATGTGATAAAGATTGAAAAACTTGTAAGGAATCTTGTATTAAATTTTCAAATCTTAGAATTAAAAAGGAAAACTTTTATGAATTTCTATCTAAGATAATTTGAACATTGCCGTAATTTTTACGTATTTTGTCAAAATTCAAACTTTGAATGCTTATAAAAAAAAATGGTGACTATGAATTTCTTTTATTTTTCAACTGCTATTGTAACAATATGTTAAGAGCATTGTATTAAATTTTCAAGCTTTTCTGCCTAACAAATAAATTTTTATCGATATTAATTTAAAAAAAACTAATAATAATCGAAAATTTGAAATGCCTATGAATAGTTCAACTTAAGTCGAAATTTTTTGAAAATTGCATGGTGGATAGAATATACTTATATAAACATTAGGTGAAAATTGCATGTATCTATGGTCATTTGTTTTAAAGTTACATCAAAAACCAAAATCGATTTTGTCGAAAAATGAGTGTGCGTAAAATTTCCCGTTTTTCCCTTAATTTTTAGTTTGTTTTTCTCAATTATTTAGAAAAGTATTAAGAATTTTTTACTTTTGACCCCCCAAAGTACCAACTAGATTCACTTTCTGATCGAACGAGGTACTGAAGTCAAAAATCGAAGCATTTTTACTGCCCCAAAACGTGATGACAGACACAAAAAAAAAAAAAAACACCCACATCATGGTAAAATCAATACATTCATCGCTCCGCTCAGAATCTAAAATAAAAGTAGTAGGTACCTATACATTTTAATAATGGTACGCACCAGACAATTTCTAAGAAGTCAGTGTTCAACATTTATTTTTTTTCTTATTTATTCTTCAAGAAGATAATGTATATAAATAGATATAACATATTAAGTTTATTAAAGGTGTTTATGTGATTTTTTTTTAAATACTCATTTTATCTAAGGATTCTATGAAATCTGATTCATGACAGTCAACCATATGACGCTTGCTTACGTTTTTCTTAATATTATGCTTTATTAATTCATTTATTACCAATAAACCACATCTCGGGGTTAGATTATAATTTAATCAATATATCATAATCATTCAGCACTATTATTATATGTTTTAGTATTTAAACCACATAGTATAAGTGTTCAGCATCCACACCCATTAATTTACAAAAAAATAATAAAACAAGCCTACAGGCCTAAATATTATATATTTATATAGGTAATAGGTATACTGCGGGATTGTTGTTCGCCTTGAGTAATTTCAGCCATATTTCAGATTTTGTAATAACCATACCTAGTACCCGTAAAATACGAGTTATTTTTCACTATACAATCGTATAGGTACCTGCTATTATAATGTATGTTTAAATTAAAATATTATTTAGGTACTATATATAATATTGATAGGAAATCGATAAGCGGAACATTGATTAGTATAATACAATGTTCATAATTTGATATAAAAAATTTTAAGTGATCACAAAAAAAAAAAATTACTCAAAAATAATATTTTTACATATTATGTACTTATGTCTTATATGCATTAATTATATAGATAGACCAGAGCGTGTGGTATAATAATTAGTCTTGCGAATTATGCCGTTACTGCTAACTGTTTTTCGAATACATTTCATAGTAAAATAAAAAATGTTTAACGTCGCAGTTTTTTTAAAGTTATTAAAGATATAGGCAAATAATACATAAGCTATAGAACAAAAGGTATTCAAAGTTATCCGTATTTTGGTGCAATAGGTGCACGTATTAGGAAAATATAAATATAAAATACCGAACCCCTTTATGGTTGTATATAATATAGGTAGATAGGTAAGTATAGGTACTTAAACATAAAAATTAAAAGTGTATACTTTTATTTTTACAGAATAGTTGCATAAGAAGCGGATAATTAGTTGATGGACATTAATACATTATACATTTATATTTTATGATTATAATAACAATAGTACCTAGTATCAGACTGTCGGAATATAATTCAAAGAAAATAATAGTAACCTTCATAATTCGGCATGGACCATTGGTTTTATTGTATTAAATACCTAGCGCACATGACTCTCCATGACATTTATATGTATCGGTAATAAAACCGTAGACCTTAGCAAGAGAAGTATGATTATGAATAAAACTAATTCGTATTGTGATACAACCACGGTTTATCGTTTATAGAGAGCACTATAGCTGATTTAAAAATACTTACATTATCTACCTGTGTTATTTTATTTATAACTTTAACAAACGGATACCAACTGCATAGTGAATTTTACAAAATGGAATGGATTGCCCATATTTTTTCGTGGCATAGCTAATTTTGTCTAATAAAGATAATTCTAGATATTTTAAATCAGGATCTTTAACCCGCAGCCCGCTTTGTCTATATTTGATGCCAATAACGAATACATTATAAGCATATTACAATGTATATTTTTCAACACATTTTTTCACTTGTTTTAATTATGTCTGCGGCCCGTAAGACTTTAAAAATAATAGCTCGGTCTTTGCCTAAAAAGATTGAATACCCATCTCTGGTTTTGACTATGTGATAATATTATGTTAAGTTATAGGTACACTCTTGTATACACACTACGCAAGGGCACCCATATGTCAAAACCTAGTGGGGTGACAATAAAATAAATAACTTGAAAACCAAGAATTAATCAAATTTATTTTATTAAATAGCGAAACAAGTATACATCCATATTACATACTATCCATACCATATAAAATATATATATATTTGTAGCTGATTGATTGACATATAGTATTACGATAAAAATCTATATGTAGGTACATCAGATACCTACCTTGTATTATCATTAGTAAAATTAATTTATTATTAAAAACTTAAAAAATTACAATATTTTTTCTAGAGAAGTGACATGTCACCCCTTGCATCCCCTGATGGGTGCCCTTGACACTAGATACAGATAACAATGCGTTAGTATTTACTCTATGTAATATTATTTTGAAAGAAGCTAACAATTGTTCTGATTGGATTCTGAATATAATTTATTGTATATATGCATATTATAAAATGTAATATATTAATTAGGTAAGGGCGTAAGGTACTATGTAAAATATTTACTTAAATTATTGTTTAATACCATTAATTATTTCTTTAATATATTGTTATATTAGTGTTTTATTTAGTTCAGAAATCTTAGGTACATATATATAAATATAACTTATAAGTTTATTCATTATTGTATATCAATTAAATTACGTAGGACGTAGGTGACAAATAATGGTTTTTTAAATTATGCGCTCGTTTTAAATCAGAAACTAACTAATTAGATTACATTTGTAAATAAGGTTTAAGTATATCAGTGGTGTATTTAGGGAGGTCCCGGGTTCCGGAGGATAAAAAAAAAGTTACTCAATGTTAAATTAATATTTTACTACGGATTTTCTGATAATTGAACGATGTAGACAGTTGGGCGTTATTTTGGTATGGAGTTTCGCTGTGTTTCAAAGTAAGATAAAACAAATAAGCTTTATCATATAATTTTTAAAAATTTTAACCCCCCCCCCCCCCCTAAAAAAAATTATTGAAAATACGCCACTGATACAAATAATGTAAATAGGAACCGAATGCACTTTGTTACAGATATCCATGTGACTATATGTTTATTAATGTAAAATATAAATAAACTATCTATAAACATTCATTATATATATATATATATATATATGGGTAAATATATTTTTATGGAATAGTCTATTCTATAATCAATACTATATTGCTATAACTAGTGAATACAACTTTTTCTTATTTTTTTCACTCTTTTCAATAGGGATTTTTTTTTTTTTGTGAAGCTAAATATTTTTAATTTTCCTCTGCACATAAAAGCAATATTAATCGTAACTGATACACTCATACCTTATTGAACGCGACATTAATTTCTCAGTGATCACTAATATATTTACAAAGTAAAGGCAGAAATTAAAATACGTCGTCTACAAAAATATGCATAAACTTCTATTATTTGATGAAAAAAGTTAAAACGTCCTTATAAGGTTTTATATCAAAAAAAAATGTCTCGCCCCGATTAGAATCTATAAGAATTCAATAGGTTACATTAAAATACGTAAATATTGTAGATATACATTAAACATAATATTTTCTAAAGAGGTACTTGCCACAATTCAAAAAAATGTATATATGCAGTCATATTTGATGTGTCTACAGTTTACTATCTATGCTACTAAGCTGGTAACAACTATAGATTCCTTTATATTTTATTTGGTACAATAATTTAACGAGTTGGTTACACATAGCTAATGACTATAATGAGTACTGAATACTAACGCATGCTCAGCCTGCCCATACCTACGTCACCTTTAACTCATAAAACACATAATAATAAATGAAAAAGCAGGGCTAGAATGTGGTAGGATACCTGATGTCAATAATATACTCATATTGCACACTTTCCAGCATTGTAAAAATATAATGATATTTCATTTTCGTAACGGTTCTGAGTTCAGTTATAACGTTGTATACTGGAATTTCTATATAAGCATAACATCCGTTGATGGCTATTGATATACCTACGTTTTATCTTAACACGTAGAGAGGAACTATTGAAAAAAAGACCCGATAAATAACCCATTTAAAGTGCTATTTAGATTGTCATCTAAAATTCTAAAGATACCTATTCTGTTTATTAGAATTTAAAAATGTTATTTATGTAAAACTTTTATAGAGCACTATAATACTGGTTTAAATGGCATAGAATAATATTTATGGAATAAACATTAAAGATACAGCATTTGAATTACGGGAAATTACGAAATACCTACAATAATGTAATTTGATGATAAAAATACAAAATTATAAAATCAATACAATTTGAAACTTGCTAACCATTAACCTATCCTATATCTTAGTTATGGTTACGTTAAAAAATAAAATATAAAACGTATTCAAAATCTTGAATGATTTATCTAGTTACATTGTGTAAATGCATTTGAAATCATATTTTTACAAATAACAAAAAATTTACTTACTGTGTTATTCCATTTAATGACGATCGTTTAAAAAATGTAAATTAAAAACAATAAATTCGAAAATATTACGCTACTAGTAATTATTTTACGTATTGCAACACAAACAACAACAACAACAGACGTACGCGCACGGCTAAACAGAACAGACTACTAAAGTACTAATAGTAGAAAATGTTTTACACTTATTCCTACACTCACTCCCAGTAAACAGCTACGGGCGGTCCGCCGTTGACGCAACAGTAAAAATACAACTTGCGCAGCCAATAGCCATTCCATAGACTGGTTTTTAACACTTTCGCGACATCCTCACATCCTCTGCTTGAGGGTATTTTTTTCTACGTAATAATCGCAGAAAATAAAATATGGTTACAACCATAATGAGAATTGAGGATAAAAAATCCCTTAACAATGGTTAAACTTTTGGCATTTTTAATAGAACGCTCTAAATAAACGCGATGTAACTCCCCAACTAACCAATTACTAATTAGGTAGACATAATGTGTTTGGGTTTAAAAATACGTTATTAGTACATACATTTGTATATTATAATGGTTATATTATATGCATACAATTACAAAAAAAGCGTACTTCAAAATTGAATTCTCTAAGTAGGTATTCGTGTAAATTTGAAAACGTGTTTAAATATGCTAATTCCTATGTTTTTAATTTTAAGCCTTGATCACGTGCATGAGGGAAATTAAAGTTTAATTAGTATAGCTAATGTGAAACTTTAATAGTTGAAAAAACTAATCTAACCTAACCTATATGGCTATACATATATAGTCGAAAACTGCTTGTCAATTTTCGGAACAACGTACGTAATGCAAAATTACTCAAACAAGATTATTGGGAACGGATTATATTCGAAATTAAGTATACCAGAAACTAATGCTAAATTGCTTAATATCACATATTTAAATATATATAATTAAATTTGTTAAACATGAAGGAAAAAAAACATTTTTTGTCCATATGGAAACTACTGTTTTTTATTGTAAATTATGTATCAGAAATCTTTATAAATTTTTTATTAAATATAGAATTTAGACTATAAAGACTAATTTCTGAATTATTAAACTTTATTTAGTATTTACAAAGGATATTAGGTTTAAAATATGTATATGAGGGAAGTTATGATTTAAAAATTAAGCATATATAATAAAAATAAATATAGTAATACACTTAGGATGCCTAGTATATTTCATGAGTATGATACTCAGAGTATCTCATAATTTTATGAAATATTGTTAAAATTGTATTTATACGAGTATTTTTGATTAAATAATCAATTATAATTTTTATTAAGATTAAGAATGTTAAAAGTAGCATATTGCCTATAGTTAAAAATCAACTTCATATTTACTATATATTAAACTATATATGAGTATTTAAATACCATAACTAAAAAAAAAAATATTTACTAATTTACAGAAGTTTTAATCAAGATAATGGTATACTTACTAGTTGGCACTTGGAAAAAGTTTTAAGGTAAAAGGCAATGAATAAATTAAAACATATTTTGTTGATCATACTGTTTATTTAAACACAGAAGACTTAATTATTAACAATCTAAAATTAAAAATCCTTGTAACCAAATTAATATGGTTTAGAAGAATGGCTTTTCAGGCTTACTTTAGGTAATTCTTTTAACATGCATTTTCCAGTATTTTCAACTGAATTATTTTCTTCATCACTTGGAGCCCATACATTTAGTATACCAGCTTCACCACCAGTAACCATTATACCATACTGCAATGAGAAAAAAAAGGTTATAATATATTAGTAGAATTAGTAAAATATTTAAATAAATATTTTTGGTAACAACTTAACAACAAATGTATAGAAATACTAGAAATTATTATGAAAAACGCTTTACAAGTTAACATATCATACACATCAGAGTTTATTTAGGTTTAATTATGCTTTAAGTAGTAACTGTCATTATAAGCTAAAAATAAAATTTCTAAAATTGAGCTCGTTCAAATGAATACGGAGTAAGTTTAACACATTGCCTTATAGTAAAATGGTAATAATGACATATATATGTATAATAGCTTTCAAATATTATACACTATTATAATAAAACCCAAATAACTTTATTTATATCTAATAAAATAGCTAATACCAACATTGAGACTTGATAAGTAAGATATTTAATTAAATATTAATTTTTTCCTACTTAGTTTGATTTCATTACACTTGTCAGTAAATCTATACAAGATAACAAATTTTTAAACAATAAAACATTAAGCAGTAGTAAAAAAATATGGCTTTAACATAGAAGCAAAAAGTGGCAAAATAAATCTGCGGAAACTTGTTTATGCAATAATTCATATTGTGTTTATGTAAGTCATATTTATTAAGTAAGAGCATTCAAAGAAGTTGAACAAAGCATTTTAAATACTTTCTCAAAGTATCTGTATATGAAATCAAATACTAATTTTTAAATACTTATATATTTGTTTAAATTTATATATTTAATTATTTAGCTTTAATTGTTTAATTTTAATCAAATAAAAAATTTAAATAAATAAATAATTTTATACATAGAAATACAATAGTCAACTTTTGTTATCAATGATAAATTGAGAACTTGTGTTTATTTTTTTATTCATGTTCCTCAAAGTATTCATAACAAAACATTGTAGCTGAATATGGTCTAAAAGAGCACACTATAAGTTAAAATATTTGGGACCACTTGTCTTAAATTTATATTATATATTGATGATAAGAATGTACTTTCCCTAATTCACAAGACAGGCTATAAAACTATTAATATGTTAATGCAATACTTGCAATGCTGCTGTAATGAGCAGTTAATCCCAAGTCCCAATCATTATAAAGTTTACAGACTTTGTGAGAGATTATTACTAGAGATTAATTATAACTAATAAGTGGCATTTTTAAAATTTTAAATCTTCATAATTCATAATCAATAACAAACTAATTTAAAATGTCAATAATAAATAAATTAGAAGATCAGAATTATCTTGGCGATGTTTTTAAATTGTTGTTATAAAATATATATTTTATGCTTACCTTATAATCATACCAACTGCATCTAACAATTTGTTTATTATTTTTGAATAAACTTCTAGGTGACAATTCAGGACCATCGTTTATTATATCAAGCGTCTGTAAATGTTCTCTAAATTGTGTAAAAAAAGTTATTAAATCCCAGCATTAAGTTATTTTAGAAATAATTTTTTTTTACCCTCTGCTATTATCATTTCCAACTAACAACATAATATTCCCATTTTCATTTGTTTGATGACAATTGATTATTTGACTAAATAAATCAGGTTTTACCTTAAAATAATTAATTAAAATATTAATTAAAACTCAACATTAAAAGAAAAACTATTAACTTACATTCATTGAACTACTAATTGTATCCCTGGGAATAATACTATATGGAGAAGAATCAGTAGTGTGCCATAATTGTACATCCTCTGTATGTGTAACGCAAGATATGATTGAATCATCATTTTTGTTTTTAAACCATCTTAAATTTGCCTTAAAAAATATATTTATGCATTAAATAATTAATTTATGTACAAAATTATTAATTAATTTAGTGTCTAGAAATATTCAATACAGTGAAAACTCTTTATAACGAAACTCGTTACAACAAAAAACTCTATATTACGTAAATAGCATTAAGTTAACTTATAATGGTTAGTTTGATTTAAAACCTATTAATTACTCTTTATTACGAAAACTCTCAATAACGAAATGAAATCACATGGTCCCTTCAGATTGGTTATAGAGAGTTTTCACTGTATTTATAAAAATATCTAGTGTTTCAGGAGTATCAACATGCAGAATGTTTCTAATCTAGCTAAACAATCTCAATTAATAAAGTTATAGAAATATTAATTAATTATTTCACTTACAATAGATGAGTTTGTATTGAAACTTAATTGAAGAGCATCTTGCTCTGTGGTTTGAGTAACATCAAATAAATTTATAATACCATCAGTAGATCCACTTATTACAGTTTTGTCTTCAGTGGGATGAAATTTCACCTATAAATATTAAAATGTTTAAAATTAAATAGGATATTAGTGGTATGAGTACTTATAAACAGAGTGCCCTCATTAACAAATATGCTACTTGAAGGTAGATTTTAAAATACTATCCTTCATAATAATTTTACTAATTATAAAGAAAATTTTGCTCTAGACTCTTTTATAAAAACATTGGCGCTTAATTTTATTTGCTTTCCACTATCATTAAAAACTTTAACTACATTATTCACAATAAAAGCTATTCCCTCATAAGAGAGATATGAGACTACGAGTGTACAAAAACTCAACATAGCTTCTATAGGCCGTTTAGCTAGAAAAAGCATTGATTTATCTCGCACGTGTCATTCTTCTTTCTCTTTGAAGGGTATAGGGTGGGGATGCGTAGACAAAAAATAATTTAGCAAGTTTTCCATGCCTTTACTTGATGAACACAGTATAGGTAATATACCAGTAGCGTAGCTGAAACACAATTAAGGGGAGAAGGCTATTAAAATACTTATTTATTTTATAACCTACATACTGTATCCGATGACGATATACCCATTGTGATATCTCTCGAAATAATGTAGATTTCAAAATTCTGATTTTTTAATAAGATTCACAGAAATAAGAACAACAATTATTTCATATTTTAATTTATTTTAATGTTTTGATAAAAAGTTAAAAATATATTTTTTAATTTAATTACTTTAAAAAAATTCACTATAGCCATTTATTTTTCTGAAAATATTGACATTTAAAAATTGTATTTTCGTTAATTTCCTAATTTTTAATATATTTTTTAGTTTCAAGAAAAATTGCAAATTATTTAACATCATAGTGTTATCAAACATGTGAAACGCTGCGCTGTGCACGTACTCGTATACCCAGGCGAACGCTTTCACTGTCATATTTATTTTTTTTCTAAACTAGAAAAAATATTAAAAATCAAGAAATTAATGAAAATAAAATTTTGAAACATTAATATTTTCAGAAAAATAAACTCTACAAAATGGTTATATTTAATTTTTTTACCAAAACATTAAAAATAAATTGAAAAATTAAATATTTGTAATTCTTATCCCTGTGAGTCTTATAACAAAACCAGAATTTTGATATCTCTATTATTTCGTAAGATATCGCAATGGGTAAATCCTCACGGGACACCCTATATAATCTATATATAAATATAGAAGTGCGATTGCTATAGCCTTTCCAAATTAAAGGTATACATTGATGCAATATTGTTGCGGTGAGTGATATAAATATGAATATAATATATTATATTATTATAATCATCATGGTATCAATAATACTGCCATTATCACTAAGGCATTTCCAGTAGCAAAAATGTGTATGTATTATTAAGCATATTTTTCACCACCCAATGAGTTTTTCTAAAAATGATTGCAAATTAGTAAACAAAAAATTTATTTGGTCTAGACTTTAATAAAGGCCACTCAAGACAATTGCCTTGTTTGTCCCATCTCTTAAGAGCATTACTGTGTGGTGCATACACACACACACGCACACGCACGCACACACACACACACACATATATATATATATATATATATATTATGTACATACATACATTCGCAGTATATTTACCTGTGTAATGTCTTCTTGGTGAGTATCCCAATAACCACCAAGTAGATTAGTTGCACGAATATCCCAAAATAATAAGAAAGCATCTTCTTTAAAAACTTCTGTTCCAGCTACTAAGAATCTTCCATCACAAGATATATCAAAACATGACAATGGTTTCAGTTCAACATCAGTATCATCTAAAATGAATAAACTTAAAATATACTCTAATATTTTTAAGTCTTTTTACCTTTAAAAACAGAAACACATTTTTCTTTAGTACGTAAATCCCAAAGTTTAATAGTTCCATCTTCAGACCCTGTGTACACAATGGAAGGTAACTGAGTATTGTTTGAACCAAATCTAAAAAAAAAAAAATTAGTTGAATTCTGTTCATAAATATAAAAACAAATAATTATTGAAATATTACTTGACATCAACAATTTTTTTTTCATGCTCCAAAGATGTACTAATTGATTTACATTCAGCATCAATATCATAGATATTACAAGTAAAATTTGATAGTGCTGTAGCTACTCTTAGTGATTGTCCTCTATAAAATAAAAAATTTAGACTATAGCACTATTCAATTTAAAATCTTATATTTTAGTGAAAAATATATATATTGTCATAAAGTTAACTACATTTTTTGTGCATCCAATTTTAAAATGTAGACATCATTTGAACCGATGAGTTCTTCAAAAGTTTGTTTGTATTTAATTTTGTAATTTATTTCTTTAGAGCTATCAAATACTGGTTGTTCATTAATGTCAATAACTTCATCTTCCTCCAAACTGTCTTCTTCATTAAAACTTGAACGATCTGAAGTTTCTTCGTCATCTGAACTCGAATCTGACGCATCTAAGTTGAAGACAATAGAGTTAAGCAGATTTGATTAAAAAACATTAACTAAAACAATGATATATTCTTACTAACCGGTATCCGTTATAAAATGTAAAGTCATTGTAACAATGAAAACCAGTACATATATCTTTATATAAATAGTTAATTTGTTTATTGTTTAATAAATTTAAAAAAAATAATAAATAGGTACCAATGGATATTTGAAAATTTTAAATTCGGAATCGGAAGTGATAAGAATTAAGAATTATAACATTATAAGCATGGTCTTCTAAGACCGTCATAAGTATCCAAGCAAAAACCACGTGTGTTAATATTCAGTGTTGAGTATTATCACTTATCATGGAACAATATTTTTCTGTTACATAATCACAGAATAGATGAAACAAAATATACATAACTACATAAGGAGATAAAGGGTCGTTTGATCATAGATAATATATATTATTATCTATGCGTTTGATGAATTGGAATAAATGTTATTCGGAACAATCGGAACGCGGAACTAGCGGAACAATTAATCTACAGACTACTACAACCTCTACAACTACTGAACTACGCCGTGACGATGGATCACGATTTAAGAATTTAAGATATCTTAAATCATGATGCCGGATCACACTATTTAAAAAACGCGGGAAATATTTAAATTTTAAATATTACATGGAGTCATTGACTAAATTATAATATGTTTGATTTCAATAGAATTAAGCTGGTATAGATTAATATATTATTATAATTCTATAAACTGTTAAATATTAATAAGAAAGGTTTAATCTAAAAATTTATTTCGATTTGATTTCCACGAAATGTGTTTGATACAAATTGTTGTCATTAAATGTTAGAAAATAATTTGTATTGCATACAACTTACTATTCTAGTCAAACACAATTTTGGTGATGATATCATTAAATCATGTTGTGTTTTGCATAATTTCGTTCAAAAGAGAAACGGATGTAATTATGATGAAAATGTTGAAGATACGGCTTATATAAAAAATCAAGTCCATTTTAAGGTCATGGCAGACACATTAATCGAAATGGAATGGAAATTTGAGACAATTTCGCTAACTATTTTATAAATCAAGGGGCTGTGCCATTGAAATATAGAACAACGGTTTAGTATTATGATACCTAAATCTGTACATTTTGTTTAGAATGTTTAATGTTAAACTTAAAAATTTAATTTTAATTTGTCTTATTCTTGCAATTTTTTTTTAAACTGAAAATTGGATTACCTAATTCATATATATATTTTTTATAAAGTAAAAATAACAATAATGAACTTAATGAAGTGTAGGTACCTAGTACACATTTTTTTAAAATATTCTATTCCGGTAGACTACCAAAAAGTCCGTGGTTAAAAAGTCCGAAACATAAAAAGTCCGCTGGACTTTTTTACTTCGGACTTTTTTTCCGCGATTCTTCTATTCCATATTATATTATTATTATAAATGTATAATTAAAATAATTAAGAGATTACTAATATTATATGACAAAACGAGTACAATTGTGACATGATTATTTGTAAACAAAATATATTACCTATAAATCTATTTTTTTTTAGATATAATTTTAATATATAGGTCTTAACTCTTACTTCTTTTTCTATTGGTGAAAAATTATTCCAATTTGTAGAATAAACTACCTCTACCTCAGCTACCTATTTGGCTACATGGCTATGTAGGCTACATCCAACATGATTTTATGTTATAAGTCCAACTACTCTAACTGCAACATGTTACTTGTTGCGTGGTTGCGTCTGATTACCGACAATTTTAAATCGGTTCGTCGATGTCGAATCGGTCAGTGACCAGTGTGGCCCCGATAATGCGATTCATATGTTATTTATGGATGTCGCGGTCGTTATATTTTATTCGGATCGGTTGCGTTTTATCGGCAAGACGGCAACCGCAAAACGTATATGGTGATCCAGGCATCCGGCAATTATAAATCGTGAATCGAGATCAGCTGTGATGTACATGGCACGTCATATATCGTATGATCAATAATGTTTATTTTCTATTGTATATACCTATTCTACATCAAGAGTCAAGACTTTTATAAATAATAATTATTATTATATAGTCCAATGTTACCAACTTATTACGGATTATCTACTAAAACACGTGCGTTCGTTGTTGTTAATCTATTAGTTGTTGCTTGTTGAATGTTGGGTATTTACTACTTTATTATTATTTTCCGTTTTTCACATTACCACTTCCTTTATTCTTCTCATCCTCTGTTAGTCTGTCAACGGCTAAGTAAGCACGAATGTCCCCTTGGGCAATGATTAAATTAGATTATTTTTATTATTTTGTCATGCCTTGGGCCATTACAGTTTCTATTTATAGTTAGTTATTTGTAATGTTACAATACTTGTTTATGCCAAACTAGTAATATGTTGTATATTATTGTTTAGTTTTTACTCAGCGTGGCAGCGTGGCAGCGTTTAGTCGTAAAGGTAGTTACTAGAAAGTAAGCTCTTGAGTTCCTATAGGATAACCGTTATGTTTAATGCTAAGATTTCAGATTGTTAAACCTTTGACGTTTTTAAATTAAAAAAGTTCAAAATGTTAGATATTTGTTTTTTATGCGTTATTTCTTTATTTATTTTGATAGTTTAAATTAATTTCTGGTTCAATTGTTCATCCGTGTACAAGGTAATATGAAATTATAATAATTATAAATGTTTTTATGATATAGCCGATATACCTAGGTATTATTATATGGCCATGATTTTATAATAGTCATTACTTCTTATGTTTTGTTGTGTCATATTTATCGTGGCGTATTACACATGACTTGTGCCGTAGGATAAGAATTTAATGTGAACAAATATTAGTGAAGGGGCAAGTGAGGGTGATGCTTTTTGTTATCCAATTCAACATTTTGAGAGTAAAATTTCCCTATCTGTTTTTATTTGTATAGTAATTGTTTTGTCAACAATTGTATTAATTGTATTAATTAATGTTAAACAAGAACTATTTTTAAAGTATCTTGTATCTTGGTACAACGTGAGAAGAAAGATCAGGCAGACTTAGAATTTAAGTATTTAATCTTGAAAACAAATAAACATGACAATTACTTTTATCAAAAATAATTATTCAATAGAAGGCAAAAAAATTCTATAAAATATGTTATTTATATTATGAACTTGATAAAATTTTTATTTCATGGGGAATTCAAAAATGCCATTTCAATGAAATAGATAATACCTGGTTTTAAATAAAATTTGATTTTTTAGAATATAATTGCTTATTTATATTTTTAATACAGTTATGCACAGGTTCTTAGTCCTGAAAGTGTACTTTAAAAATTAGGGCCTACACAAATATTGAAATCCATTAGGTACAAGCAATTATTTTATGATCTTAATACTATTGTTACTATAACAACTGATCAAAAATTCAATCTAAATAAAAAGACTAATGTATAGGCTAATAATCAAAGTTTGGTAAAAATCTATAGAAAAATTAACTAATTCAATAATTAGTAACATCATTTTTGGATAAATTGTTCAAATTTTTAGTGTACAATTCCAATATATAGCTAGTTCCTATTTGATTTAAAAACAAAATATTTGTTGTCATGGATAACTTACAACTTTTTTGTTAATGTTAATTTATCATTAGTTTTGTGCTTTTGTATTTTATTTTTATTTTTGTATTACTCATAAGTAGATTTTCAAAAACTTAATTACCAAGGTAATAATTTAATTATTATGCAAACGAAAACATCTCTATAACTAACCAATCCACTAGGGCCGTTTTTGAATAATTAAGGCACTCGTTAAGGTGTTAGGTGAAAGGATTGGGATATGTCTGTTTACAGCTGATACAACTAATGGGTGAAGAGGCAATTTTTTTTCCACACGTGATGAAAACTACTAGGCATTCACATTGCCTGTTACCTGACGTTAATATATGGTTGTAGTAGGCATATACCTATATAAATTTCTGTCATCTGCAATTTTAGTAATAACTTAATACTTGGGATGGAATTAGAATGTCCCAAAAAATGCTTTTATGCTTTAAAACTTTCGACTAACATGCTATATAATAATACACATTTTAATTTATTTTTCAATAATTTTTATATAAATATAAATTTAGCATAAATAATAATATGTATTTTAAAAGGCTGCAAAACAATTTAACAGATAAAAATGTTTGATTAAAAGTTTTGGACTTTTATAATATGGATAAACAATTGTGTTTTTTTTTTTATAACTAAAATTTATATTTTTTTTCCTTGTTCAATGTTGGAATTTATTAAATTTACAAAAAAATCACGTGAAAGCATGTAGGAATATCAAAATTAATTTTAAAATTAAAAAAAAAGCTTCTAACATGTTATAATGCAAAAAACATAAAATAAAAATTTTTTATTCTAGATAAATGCATGAAATGTGTATGTATTATAATATGAGCATTACACAGCTTGATTTAGAAAACAATGCAAAGTGCATCAAAATCTCATCAAATATTAATGCTAATAAATAATGAAAAGATAAGGTGTTCATTTCCAAAGTAAAAACCTGGACCAGAATTCAGAAGTTGGAAACAAGTTTCAACAGAAGTCTAGATGTTATAAAAATAAAATATTTCAAATTCAAAAATCTTCTTTTTTTATTTAGTCAGCTATCTTAGGTTGACACAGAGACAATAAATCATTTATAAAAATCAGCATTAAAGTAAAATTATATATTTGATAGTCCAGTTTCCAGTTATTTCCTTACCGTGGGCCACTGATTACGGGCTCCTGACCCATATCAATGAATAAAATATTTACTGTTCTTAATTTATTTTTTATTTAGAGTTGGAAATATGGGTCTTTCTTCACAACAAGTTTTGTCATTTATTCCTGCAGATTCTTGGACTCCAGTAAGTGATTTTTATATAATATATTTTGATATTAAATGAGTTGAAATATGATATTTTTTACGTTTTTTTAATACTCTCACGTCTTATATGTTTATTATGACAAATTTTTGACCCCACTTTATGAGGACCCTGATAAATTACTAAAAAAAAAGGTTTAGGGCCTTGAAGGCTTTATCCACTTGTGCAGGCGGTCATGGCCAGGCCAAAACTGGTTAAGATCAAATATCGTTTTGTTGTACAAAGAATTAAACAAAACATTAAGATGCAATTTTTAAAAATATCCATCTGGATAATTTAAAATGTATATTGATATAACAAATATATATTAACTACTAAAAACTCCATATGTATAGATTTTTAATTACACATTATTACATGAAATAAAAAATAGGCAAATTTAATATTTAATTCCTACCATTTTCTTATGTTTTATTATTGCGAGGTTATCTACCATAGTTTTAATTGAAATTAAAATTTAAGAATGGTTCAATATTGAATGATATTTGTGATTTTGTTTGGTTAATTATTAGCTTATGTAAATTTTATAACACTGTACATTTGAATTTTCAATATTATTTTAATTTCTATTAGGTTTTTGTAATGCCAGGTTATAAATCGAATAATGGAATTTATGTAATATCTACAAATGAAAAATATTTACAACGTTGTAATGACATGTACAAAATGGTATTACATAGTTATACATTTGAAAAAGTCAATACATATCAGTTAATGGGATTGGTTGCAGTAGAAATAAAAGGATTATGGTTAGTATTAATAAACACATATTATGCTTCTAACATTACTTGTATTTTTAGTTAATTTATATACCTAGTAAGTATTTATTTTTTTGAAGCCTCAAGAAAATGTATGCATCTTTAAAACAAAATGCCTATTACAATGAATTACATTGCATTTTATATAAGAAGTATGAAGATTAAATTCTTAAGTCTTCATGGTTAAGGTGTGAGAAATAGTTTTAATGAAGTATACCTACACTTATTTTAGTATGCAAATATTAAACTATTATCAGGTATGAAACTAAACAGTTCATTTAATATCAAATAAATATTCATCGTAGTATGAATATTTCAACAGAACTCCAGTGAGAGAATTTGCGAACCATTAGAAATGATTCAATTTTATATATATTTTTTTTTGCCATATTTATCATATGCAAAGTACACACACACACACGCAAATAATGTCTTGTATACAATTCATATTTATAATACTATTTCTTATTCATAAATTATAATTTATTTTATTCTAAGTTTTTAATAGATATAATATAGATTAAAATGACCTACTTAATTATTAAATTTGTGTAGGGTAATTTGTATAGGTAAGCTAGAATAATAATATCTAATTAAGTTAGTTTGAAAATCATAATGCATACCTACAACTAGTTTTTAGTTAAATTTTTGTTTTATTGATTTTTTTTTACTAGGTGCAGAGGCAGAATGCTAAGTTATAATGAATGTTTGATTAAAAACACAGTTGTTGAGTTAATTGATTCAGGAACTATTGTTAAAAAACAATTATGTGATTTATATCAACTACCAAATGGTTTTAAATATGATCCTTTAGTAAGTGACATTTTTAAAACAATAAATACTAGTAAAATAAGATTTTAAGGATTATTTTAGAAGTGACGTAATTTGGGAGTGGCAAAATGGGCATTTACCATTGTCTAAATTTAAAGCAGCTCCGGTACCCGGTTGTATATTATATATTATATATTATTAGAAAAAGAATGTCTGTTAGAAGGACTCCCAAAGTTGTTTCTTAAATCTAAATTCAAATTTTAACAATCAATCAGCTCTGTTATTTATCATTGATTTCAGACTTAATGATAATAATCAGTGAATCGACCTATTATGAAACTTGATGGTAAGAACATTATCTGTGTTTGTACGTTGGTTTTTTATAATAATTCAATTTTTAAGTGAGTTTTGAGCATATAATATACAGTACATTAAAAATACTCAAACTCCCTTAAAAATTGAATTATTGTAAAAAACCAACGTACAAACACAGATAATGTTCTTACCATCAAGTTTCATAATAGGTCGATTCACTGTAATTTTTAAACTAAAGGAGCTACAAGTGTTCTGCTGAGCGTACATTTGTTATATTACGCACTGGTAAGACGAAGACAACAAATACCACTGTTACGTACTCTTAAGTATACTTTATGTCTTTATGACAGTCTTGTAAGGCGTACTATTCACTGTTCTAATTTATTAGCATACATTATTATTTAGGTCTCAGATTTAAATGCCTTAATATTTTGAAAAATTCAATTATGACTTAAATATTATTCAAAACATAATTCAGCTTAAAAGGACATAAGTACTGCATGTGTTGTCTCCATCTTACAATTGTGTAACATAAAAAAAACTGTTTCAAACAGGAAAGAACTAAGAAGTCTACATTTATAACTAAGAAATCACATTTTCATCATGAAAAAGAAGAATTTTAATTCTGTCACAACATTTTATTTTTTTGATGAGACCAAGTTATTTTATTTGAGAAACTTAAAAATACCTATCAGATTTTTAAAGTATTATGACTTTTTTCTTCTTGAAAATATCAAACAAATAAAAACGTTACGACACAGAAAATATTATTTTCTATATTGTGTTAACTTTTGGTGTTTCTTTTAAGAGTACAGACTGAGTGATTCTATCCCGCGCTAAACAGTTTTTGCAATGTTACGCACTTGTTAGATGGAGACAATACATGCGGATATTAGGTCCTCTTAAGAAACAATCACTCATCTCACCAACTAAATAGATAAATCAGCAATATTGACTCATCCCTGGAATAAAATACATTTTGTTCTGGTTTTTTTCTTGACATTTCGTAGGTGTTTGATCTGGTCTGGCATGAAGGGTTAACATTCAAATTTTTATTCTTACCCAAGCTGTTGTTATTTGTCACCCTAAAAGCTTTATTTTTTCAAACCAAATATTTGCAGTGATATGTAAAAAAGAAGCTGTATTCATTTTGCATTCAAGAGAGGTATGCACATAGAATGGGTGCTGTTTAGATATAGCATTGATTATAAATACTAGTATTTATTATATTTATTTACATTATTTTTAATACTTAGTATTTATAATCAATGGCTATAGGTACTTCTGCGATTGCCGATAATATTTTTTTGACTATAAATAATGCTTTGCAATCTATCAAATTTTTGCTCTATTAATTTGGTTTCCAAATAAACAGCCGTTTGGCTTATCTGTATATCATAAAATAGCGTTACTGCAATACAGTTTTGTTATAGTAAGTTGTAATTTGTGTTATGTTACTATCCAATGCTGCATTAACTATACTTACCTATCTTTAGATATCAATATTTGTCATAATTGTAACATCTTTTAATAAAGTAACTTAAAATTATTTATCTATTTGCAGTGTCTCACAATTAAACCTGTTAATGAGTTTCCTTCCCTTACAGTGGCTACACAGTTTTATGTCCAACCTTTATTATTACAAAGCGTAAGTTTAGTATTTAAATTTATGTTGATACTAACTGTCTTTTTGTATTTTCTAAAACTAATTGAACATATAATTTATTTTAGGAACTTCATAAAGGTTATGTTGTAGTAAAAATCAAACCAATAGAAATTATTAATGAAATATATTCAGAGCTGACATGTGAAGAAATAAATACAATAAGTTCTCAACCTTTAATCATTAGTACCAAGGAAAAATGGTAATTCATAGTACTAAAGTATTCTTGTATATTATAAAACTTGTTTCTTTTTTTAAAAAAAATTTTATAATTTTATTTATAGTATGGTCAAAGAGTCTAAATGTAATCTACAAGAACTAAACAATTTAAATAATCGTTTGATTTCCATAAAAAAATTTAAAGAACAAGGTAATATTATTATTGCATTTAAGAAAAATATTTATAACATCTTATGAATGTGTTTCTACTATCTAGTGGCTTATGGTTTATGATCAATAACTATAATTTTTAACTAAAGTTCAAATAACTAATTTTATATGTAAAAAATGGTTTATATTTTTATACCATTATTTATAACAAATTTCAAGGGCCAGCTAGATTTTCTTATTGTAACCGGTTGCTTGTTATATACGAACGTCGAACATGGTTAGAACGAGCATTTATTGTTACCAGTTAGAATCAGGAAATATATAATATTTATTATTATTAATTATGATTACTAATAGTGTATATATACATACTTAAATTAATTATTGGATAAATAAATACTTATTATCAATCAACTTAAATAGTGGAATAAGTACATGATTAGAATAAAATAATGAATGGCTCGTTATAACTGAATATTCATTTTATAGTTTAATGTATTTCACTAATTATAGCCTATAACCATTGATTATAAATATATATATAAATTATAGTATTTATAATCAATGCTATAACTCGTAATAACTAGGACCCGGATTTAAATGCACTTAACAAAATATGCTCTAGCTAAAAAAGTCCTTAATACATGCATTTTACCTTAAAAATGTCATTTATATATATTTTTTTTACATAATTTGGTATTCTTATTTGGAATTAATAAGTAAAATACATTTATTTATTATTTTATTAAAAAAAAAAAATTGAAAATTGGAAAAATTATCTTGATGTTGCATGATGTCGACATGAATATGTTTTGAGGTAATATTATTCATTCTAATTCTAAACATAGATACTTAAATATACATTAATAAATTTGTATAGTTTATTTAACAAATACGCATTAAAAACCATAAAAATGACCCAATTATGCTGAAAATGCTCTAATAATAAAAAACCGCCAGAATATGCAGAATAAATTTTTAGTTTTGAAACAATTGTTATATGAAACGAATTATGTACTTGGAAAACATTGTCTAAGATCATATAAAAATATATGCATTGAAATCCAAACCCTAATAATAACCATACTCATTGTAAATGTATATTTTAACATATAATCATATGGACTTCGTGCCAGAACCTAACGTTTTGCTTGGTGTTAGCAGTATCTCACTTAAGTATAATCATTATAGTGATTTCTACTGTATATCCATAAATTGCACTAAAATCTTCTTAATTCAAATAAACTGTTCTTGAAACATGTATAATTTGAATATCAATAAATTACTGTGCTAAACACAAATCCAATTGTTACATTTTAAATCTTACAATAATAATTTTTTTAAGAGGACTACACCCGCATGTGTTGTCTCCGTCTTACAAGTGTGTAACATAGCAAATTCACGCTAAGCAGATCATGTTTAGTTCCGTTAGTTTAACATTTAGAGTTAGTTCACCTCTCATAAAAATTAAAGGTAACATTATTATGGAGGGCTTCTCATAGACTTTTTATATTACTAATAACCTTATGAGAAGTTAACTAACTCTTAATGTTAAACTAACGGAGCTAAACATTATCTGCTGAGCGTACAATTTGCTAGGTTATGCACTTGTAAGACGGAGATAACACATGCTGGTGTAGCTTCCTCTTAAGCGTACATTATAGTCATTGTATTCATTAAAGTTAGTAAGTAACGAGTATAAGAAAAACTAAAAGACTAGTAATAATCATCTTCATTTATTTATATTGTTTTTTGTCAGGTAATGCTATTTATTTATTATAACTTAAAATCTAAAAAATCTTGCAAAATTGATTTTAAATGATTTGCTTTTCTAACAAAGGTTATTATTATATTTAAACTTACATATAACTTTTTATCATTATATCTACCTATTAATTTATTATTTACTAAAATGTATTAAATTATATACTATTATTTATACATGAATTCTGTAATATGCTGTTATCTATTTTAGGTATTATTGAGTATAAATATGTTGAATTTTCAAATGAGTTGAAAGAGGTAATAAATGTTATTTATATACTTCAAAACTAATATTATAAACTTTTTCTGTCATAAAAATAATATATTATTTTTATTTTAGGTATTAATTAAAGAAAAAAATGTTTTTTTGAAAACTTTGTTAAATTATGGAAATATATATGACTTGAATAATATATTTTCAATACCTACAATATATAATTATAATCCTAAATGTTTGTCATTGGTAAGTCATAAGTCATAAAATTAATTATGTGTTACTTATTACCATGGTTGTGCTAATCATTTTTGGTACCTACAGATAATTAATAATTATTACATTCTTCATTAATTATAGAAAATGGTATTAAAAAATTGATATATTATTAATAATCATTAATCGCATTATATATATTGTTTTAAATATAAATATTAGTTTATCAATAATTAAAGGTCAGTAAAAATATGAGTTATTTTAGGGCATGCATGACAATTTATCAGTCTAGGATATCTTATTAATTTATTATATTGTTATTATTTCAAAAAAAAAATATATATAGATAAAAATTGTGACTGTATTTTTCATATTTTTTGTTGCCATTGTGACATTATATTAGGAACCTTATATTAAATGTTGAAGCTTTTTAACCCAACAAATTAGATTTTATTGTCATTTATAAAAAAAAAAAAAAACTAAAAAGATTAAAAATTTCAAATGTCTATTTTATAATTTAAAAAGTTTTGAAATATTTTTAAAATGTTATCATGAATAGAAAATGCCAGTATAAAATTTCATGTGTCTAGGGTAATTTTTTTTAGAGTTACACCATTATAAAAAATTGATTTTGTGTGAAAATTTCCGTTTTCCTTAATTTTTTTCGATTTTTCTCGGCGCAATTGAAAATGATTGAGAATTTCAAAATTTTACCTCCCCAATGCACCAATTAGATTAACTTTCCAACCGGAAAAAGCTACTGAAGTTGAAAATTGAGGCATTATTTTGACAACTTATCGTGTATACAGACACAACATTGTAAAATCAATACATTCATTGCTCCGCTCAGAATCTAAAATACAATAAACTAATGAGATATTAATTATGTATATAAATTTAACTTTGAGACAGTTGATGAACAGGAAAGCAACCTGTGATTAATACTATTTTGGTGAGCTTTGCTAGGCAAATCAGCAGTGATTTAATTTAAAAGAACATGACACCACTGTTTTTTATTGAGGCAAAGAGGGTTGCTAGGAATTGAGACAGTAAGCTGGTTTGTAATTAAAGGGTTTGGGTGATGAAGTAATTTGGAGTGTAATTTTTTATAATGGGTTTAACTAAATTAACATTGGTTTGATATTTAAGTCTTTGTGAACGGTGAGATTAGAAACGGGACATACTTGATTATATGAAGAGAAATTGATTGAAAGGATTCAATTTTTTAAATGCGATAGTGTAGCATAAGCATAACCTCATATTTATTTAGGTACCATATGACCAAATTGGTCTTAGCTATAGATAAGAATTTTATTATGAATTGGAAGTTTGGATCTTATTATAGGACGTAATAACTAATAGGCGGGCTCTAGTGATAACTTTCTTTCGAATTTGAAGTGAAGACCCCAGGTTAATCTTTTATCTAAAATTATACCTAGATATTTAATTTGGGCGAAGAAGGGGAAAGGAACTCCTTGAAGGAAAAGAGTAAGGATAATTTTTATTTTTTGTCAGTGAAAGAAACATGAACAATTTTGTCTGTATTGATTTTGATTTTCCACTTTGAAAACCACTTTCCTATAAAATCAAGGTGGTGTTTGAGAGCAGTGAGTTCTGTATACAGGTCATTATTGGATGGTAAGATTGATCAGGCATAATTTAGGAGGGGCGGTATAAGCGATCGCCCCCCTCCCCCCAAAGGCCGTAATGTAGTAATTAATAATTAATAAAAAATAAATAAATATTGAATATAATATGTAAATTGGCTGCCGACCATATTTCTCCACCAGCTGCCGTGGTGCTGTGCATCAATAGATAATATTATCTTTGTTGTCCTTGCGTGCATCATTCTAATCACAAATTACAATCTTTAAACTTTTAATACAACTTGATACTTGCATGAATCTTGCACTTCCTCTCTAATTTTATACTAATGATTAACTATTACACCAATTGTATTGAGCTGCTATATTTTTATTGACTGCTGTTGCTATAGATTAAAAACTTGGTTGCATTCTAAGATGGGACAAGATCGGCTATGCGGGTTGGCTCTGCTACTTCATTGTGAAATAGATATATCAGTTGAAGATATAATTAAATGCTTTGCTTCTTTAAAAAAAGAAATACTGACTTAATATTATAAATATTATTAGTTTTTAACTATAAAAATTGTATACATTTTTTTTATATACCTATAGGTAAGGTGTAACCATATAACTATTTTTTAATTTTTTTTTTTTAATAGGCTTTATTCAATTAAATATTTAGCTTCACAATTATAATTAAACCAGTACTTAAATAATGACTACCTATAATAATATGATACTACCAACTAATTTATGACAGCCACTGATCGCCTCCCCTCCCCCCTCTCCATAAAAAATAAAAAAATAAGCAACTATTTACGTGCCTGAGATTGATGTATCGTCATTGTATTTATCTGGGGTGGTTTTTTGAATTTGGGGGATATCTGAAGTGAAGATATTGTAAAGGTCAAGAGAGAGGTCACTTCCTTGAGGGACTGTTGCTAGAATAGGAAAGTGAGAAGAAAAATAATTACCACAACAAACTTTAAGAGTTCTGTTTTTGACGAATTAGTAAATAAAGTGATGCAGAGAGGAGTTATTTAATTTTGTAGAAAATATTATTTTTATTTCAAAAACCATTGTAATAACTCATTCATCCATTTTTTCTAAATAAGAATATCTAAATGATTAATTATTGAATTTTAAAATCCAAAGGAATATATTGGCCAAAATAATCAACCAGATCTTGTCAATGATGTCATTGAATACAACCAAAATAAAGATGATACAAATACAAATAAAATGAATAACGATTATACTTTAATAATTAAAGAATTAAATGTTATTGGTAAGAATACTAGTTGAAAGTTCTGTATTTTTACAGGGTTATATAATTTATTTATTATTATTATTATTGTTATTGTTATTTTATTACCTATGCTATTGACCTACTTATATAGATTTAAGAACTTATTCTACATCATGCACGTCTATACATAATATATTTAAAAGTGGATCGTCAGTTGAATTTTGTTATGGAAAAAATATTGATTTTGTATATGTTAGAAGTTATGATCAAAAAAAAAAATATTCAAAAGAAATGAAACAGTTTTACACGTATTATAAAAAAAGTAAGACTATACAATTTTTTGTTTTTTTACTTAGAATATTATATTAATTATCATACAAACAATGAAGCTCTTGAAATGTAATGACCTCATGTGTGTGATTTTCATATATTTAACATGTTTGTCATCATTCTGTGCAGTTTTAAGTGTGATCTACTGATCTACCATCAACCGTTGCAAATACAATTAATATGTTAAATAAAAATAGATAACTTTAACTTATGTGATATTAAACATCAATATATTTTTTTTATTATTTGCGCTTGAAATGAAAAAATACCTTAAACATCAAAACAATTAGTCAAAGTTGTGTTTTTTTAATTAATGAATTGCTTGGAAAAAATCTTGAATATTGAGTGTAGCAAAAAATAAAATTTACATTAAAATCATAATGTCGAAATTGTAAATTGATGTTTAAATACATTAAAAACCTTATAAGACACCCTAGAGTCTAGATAATAATCTTATCATTAAATTATATAAGATCTAATTTTATTCTGATTTTACAAAACTTTTATGATTATAATCATTATTGTGAATGTAAAATTTGTTGTTGCAAGTGGATAAAAAAAATAAAAAATGTGCTGCCATCCTCTTAGCAAGTTATTTTATTATTCATTTTTGTATTTGTTTATATTACAGAAGAAAATGTAAAAGTCAAAACAAATGTAACTATTGGAGATATGGTTGCAGCTACTTTGTTACATTACAATGAAACACACAGAGCTATTATATTAGATATGAGTTCAAAACATCCTTTTGAAAATTATTTATGTTATTTTATTGATATCGGCTGTAAAGAATATGTTAACACAAATCATATATTTTATGTACTAGAAGAAATTAAAAATGTAAGTTATTTTATTATTTTTTTACTAGTTATGTAAATGAATTTAAAACAAAATTTAACATCATGTTTTGTGTTAAAAATGTTTTTTAGGTTCCTTATTTAGCTCATAGAGTGGATTTGAAACACATTCCACTGCATAATACTATGCTGTTGAAGTATTTAAAGAACTATTATGATAAATTGTATTTACAACCATTATTAATAGTTAGTATATATTGAATACTTTTTTTTTTAAATACTGTCAAACTAGGTTAACTCAAAGTTTGAAAGTACTAGTCATCAAAAATATGAGTTTTCCAAGAAAATTAAAAATATAAACTAAATAATATTATATAAAAACTAAAATTATATCTCCATAAACTATTTATTTTTTTCTTGTTACAGCTTCAACAACTTGGTTTAATTGCTCACAATAATATTTGATATTATGCTACATAAAATTTATATTATAAATTATAATGTAAAATGTATTTCATTATGCCTTCATACATATTTAAATATTTAAAAAAAGCTATTTTTGTTGATGGGCTTTTGCTGTAGTAGATCACAACTTGTTTGGTATAATATTGTTCAATGTTATGAGGTACTGAAAAAAAGCTATTGAATATTGCGTATTGCCATTGCCATGGCCCGACATATTTTGAAAATTTAAGATAGGGCCGCTTCATATTGACCATTTTCCTCTCAACGGTATGCCATTTTTTCCGATATTAAGATGTTGGGCCTCTTGAAATATTTTTCGCCCTACTAGATTTTTAGGACTTCGGCGCCACTGATTCTACTCTCAGTGGTTTAACTATTTTAATAGTTATACATATACATTACATAATAACATTTTAATTCAAATAAAATAAGAATTTTGATTTATCCACTCAACATAATATGAGTTAAATACAACTATTTAAAATTATGTTAAAATAAGGAATACCTACCTAGGGAGAAACCTGAGAAAACTTTGAGGTTTTTTAATTTTGAGTTAAACCAAGTTGGATTATACAAACAATTATATATTGTTATTTAAAAATTTATAATATGTATTTAGGAGTACGATGAAAGTGATTCCAGTGGACCCATCAAAGCTATATTAAAAAGAAAATCAAATAATATGGATATATATTTAGATATAAAACAATTTTTACATAAGAAATTATCAAGTTTTAATTCATCAAATAATAAAGGTATAAACTTTGATTGGTTTTTGATATTTTAAAAAAAATTTAACAAACATTTTTGATACATTTTTTCAGGAAGTGAATTAAAAATTACTGACTACTTGAAGTACAATGATTTGCTCAAAAATGGAACAGTAGTATTAATTACTCACTTTTGTTCTATACATCAAATTTATATCCGTATTAACACATCTGAATTAACAGAATACTATAATAATTTAATCACAGAAGTTAATCAGTTCTATGCCAAATTAAAAAGTAAATATAAAAATAGCATATCTACAAAATTAATGATTACAGAAGTTTGTATTTTTATATACCTATAATGATATATATATTTATAAGTTATGTATAATATCAGGATAAATTATAAAATTTACATTTATTTATAAAAAAAAAAATGTGTTTAAATTGGAGTGGATAAGCCTTTGACATTATCTAAAATAACCTCAGTGAAGATAATGGGGTCCCTACTTTTTTCAAGTCCTCTTCCTCATAAAATCAAATAAAAAATAACTGTAATGTTTTAATTTATGATTATTCGTGCTATTTAGAATATATCATTAGTAAAAGTATATTGACTAAAAAAAGTTCTAGAGATCTCTAATTTTGCTGTATAGTAGATTCGACTTATATGATACATTATTATGTAAAAAAAAGATAGTGAGTAGACTACAATCTGATCTTCAAAACTTTTTCTAATAAAACAGCTCATCTTTTTATTTTTAATATTTTTAAAAACTACTGTAAGAATAACGTAAGAAGATGTTATACCCGCATGTGTTGTCTCCATCACAAGTGCGTAAAATAGCAAATTTTACGTACAGCAGATCATGTTTAGCTCTGTGAGTTTAAAATTTAAGGTAAATTGTATTAAACTATTAAATTAATACATATTGTATGCAACTCCACATAAGAATAATTTAAGACTAAGAAATTGTAATTGTGAGTAGATTTATAGAACCAATCAATTAATTTCAATATTTTAGGTTTTATTCTATTTGAATCTTTAGAAACAATAGAAACACATTAAATAAATTTAATAGATTATTTTATAGCTAATTAATTTAAATTGTTTGCATGTTTATGATTATTAAAGTAATACTGCACATTTTACTTAAACATTTGTAATAAATTATTTTAAAATATAATGTAAAATAATTTTTTTGTTCAACATACTAAGATGTGAATCACAAAATAATGACTCCAAAAATTGGTGACAAGGTTGCTGTAAAATCTGTATCCAAGAATAAATTTGCACGTGCAATTATTTCTAAAAAAGTTAATGACACAACTTATTCTGTACACTTTCTCGACTACGGTGATAAGGAGTATGTGAAAGCAATCAACATTTTTCAGTTGCCTTATAATTTAAGACATGTATGTTTTTACTTATGTACATAGGTTTTTATGTGATGAATTATATTGTTTTGTCTAATTTTTAATTTTATAGTTGCCACAGTCAGTGATTAAAATTGGTTTAAATATTGTAATGCCAATGAATAAAATTAAACATCTTCCTAAATACTTCAATCAATTAATTCAATTATCAGTTCCATTAATTGCGGTAAGTTGCTTTTAATTGATTATTTTTGATAGTTGGTTTCATGATACAAAATTTGTATGATTTATATCAGACCTCAGTGGTCTTAGTTAATTATTGGTGAATATGGTTATTGTCTATACCTACGTTTTATCATAATACTTAAGTTCAGCCCTGACTAGGAATTCTAGCTATATCCTGCTGAACCACCTTTATTTTCAATAGTCAATAGCTATCTCTTAAAATTGACTTTTTTCAAACTATAATTTTGATAATTTAATGAAAAAACATTTGATAATTAAATTGATTGATGACATATAATAATAATACGGTCCTTCCTTATTCCACATAAGATAATGTTTATAATTCAACACATTAATTACTACATGGGTTTTTTCAAAGGGGAAGGTGGGTGAACGTGGTCAGTTGCCTCACCATACCTTGTACCTTTTTAAAAATGTTTTAAGTTTTGTGTAGGAAGTTAATTTATTTTATAACCTATTTCTGATTACATTAATACTAATAAAATTAATTGCATAAAAATATAAATTAGGTACTATGTTAAATGCTTAATATTATATGAATATTCTATAGTAATTTATGTTTTCAATACTAGGAGTTTGATGAAGAAGATCCATTAGGGTTTCAAAAGATTATTTTAAGAAAGGAGCTTGATGGCGTTAATATTCATGAAGATATTCAGAAATTATCTGACCCATTATAAATAAGTGCTGATAATTTTCTTTAAAATTAAATATGAATAGTATTTATATCAATAAACTTACTTAAGATTTTAAAGTTATGATTAACTAAAGAATAGTTTATAGTGATTGTACTTTTAAAAATATAATTACTTTATTATTATATTATCTTAAATCAAAATAATATACCAATGCTCATATTAAAATATATATGTTATAACAGACAACTAACTGGAAATAATGTAAATTTAATTATATCTCTTTGTTATGAAAAGTATAGCAATTTGTACTTTTGTGAATATAATAATTATCATGAGAACTAATATAAAAATATACAAAAAAAAAATACTGTTTAAAAACATATTTTAAAAAAATAGGTAAATAGGCACAGGTGCCCGCAGACATTTTTCTAGGGGGGGGGGGGGGGCAAAGTTTGGATTTTGTCGAGCTATAATAGTTGTTGCTAAAAGCTATTAAAAAAAAAAAAGGATAAATATTATAATTTTACTAGGTGTTATAAAATATTAACCTTTTTTATTATACTTGAATACAATATATTATATTTTATACTTTAAATTTGTTGTATAGCATATAGTAATTTATCTTAAAACATTCAATTAAAAATAATATTTTGAAAAAGCCAGGGGGGCAAATGCCCCAGCTTGCCCTCCCCTGCGGGCACCTATGTTAAAATAGGTAATGCTCTATTACAGTCTAGTGTACTTTAAGGCATTTAGAGTCAATGTGGTGCATGTGTTAAATTTGAATTGAATTATATAAAACCATTGTATACAACAAACGATTCTGAGCAAAAACAGCCTGTCAGCCTATAATGTTACTAAGTAAGTATAATAAGTATATTTTATGATATTAATATATTATTGTGATTAAAGTAATATATATATATATATATA